>NW_020954623.1:3891362-3927638 GCF_900497805.2 Vombatus ursinus | reverse complement strand
TATCTATCTATCTATCTATCTATCTATCTATCTATCTATCTATCTATGTATCTTTCCATAGATTCTTTCCCCTCAGGTTGAGAACCTCAAAATTACCCTTGACTTTCCCTTTATCATCATCATCATCATCATCATCAACAACAACATTTTCATAGTGCTTGCTATGTGCCAGGTACTTTACAATTATTATCTCATTTGATCCTCAAAACAATCCTGGGTGGTATGTGCTATTGTCCCTATTTTATAGATGATGAAACTGAGGCAAACAAGGGTTAAATGACCTGCTCAGAGTCACACAGCTGAGCCCAGATTTGAGCTCAGCTTTTCCTGGCTCCCTCCAGCACTCTATCCACTGCTCCACATGGCTACTCACATATGTACAATAAGCTGTTGGATTTTGTCATTTCTATTTCCTAAACTTATATTGCATCTGTCTCATCCTCTGGACTCATAGGACTGCCACACTAGTTCAGAAGCTCATCACATCTCTAGTGGACTACTGCAGTAGTCTTCTAATTAGCCTCCTTACCTCTTCCCCTTATTTTTAAACTCATCTTCCCATTGCTGCTAAAGTGATGTTTTAAAAAAATCAGGTTAAACTTCTCTGTTTTGCTTTTAAAACCCTTCATAGTAAGCCTTATGATTGTCTGTCTTGGTTAATTTCACATTACTTCCATTCATATAATGTGTATATGCCATCTAGCTCTGCAAGCCCTTCACAACTTGGCCCCAACCCATCATTCCAACCTTGTTGGACGTTACTTCCCTTCCTATGCTCTCTTATACAGACAAACTATCATTCCCTCTGTGCTGCATGAAAGCAATCAATTTCCAATCTCAATATCTTTGTGCTTATAATACATTCCCTCCTCATCTTTGCCTCACTGATTGTTTCTTTTTTTTCCAGATAAAGCTAATCAACACCTTCTACGTGAATTTTGGGCTGTTCTGCCAACGTTTAGGACTCTGTATCTCAAACTGCCTTGTAGTTATTCACAGTGTATTTATTATATTTATATTTATTCTGTTTATACTCCCCACCCCCATCCCTCATTAAATTGAGAACTCCTAGTGAATGGAGTCTGTTTCATTTTTTGCATTTTATGCATGACATCATCATCATCATTGTCATTATCATCATCATCAACACCATCATAAAAAGCCCTTATTAATCTCTCTATGTCTCTCTTTCTCTCACCTAGCATATGATAAATTCTTGTTTGGGGCTTCACTGATTGACAATTCATATCATCCTGGAGTACCTTCAAACACAGTGTATGTATATACAGTGTCTCCCACCTCTGTGCTTTTGCCCAATATGTCTTTATGCTTGGAATGCAGGTTTTCTTTATCATTATTTCTCTGAATTCTAAGTTCTCTTCAAAATTCAACTCAAACATTATTTTTTCTCTGGTTTTTTTTCTGATATTGCCCTCCTCTATTGCCTCCCTCTTACAACCTCATCAGCTTTTACATTTTATCTTTATTATAGCATGATCTTCCCCCTCCCAAAAAAGACAGACTCCTTGAGGGCAAATACTACTTCACTTTTGTTGAATCAAGGACAGCCAAGATTGCAGGACAGCAGTAAGAAGTACAGAAAGTTCTCCTCTTCCTTCAGCTCCTCCAAACAGTTGTAGAAAATATACCAGGACCAAATATTCATTGGAAAATCAAAGTCAATTTCCATCTTAAGTTGGCAGAGAAACACATATAGAGAAGTCTCTGAACATTCAGGATTGTATTCCTGCCAGGAACAGCCTTGAGGAGCTTTCTGGTATAGGGAGAGGCTGAATCAGGATACAAAAGGTTCCAAATCTAGTGAAGAGGGGCCTGGCCTTGTGCAGGGTACAAGAAAAGATGCTAACAGACATCTCTGTGGCTTACAACCCAGATTCATGACTGACTGAGGAGGGAACCTCTACATAGAGGTATCATTCTCAGTTGAGGAATGGTCTTTGATCCTAGATTACTAACCCAGCAAGGAACAAGTTCAGAAGCTAGCCGCGGCTGTGTGATTCTGACCTCATGAGAGGAGCAGAATCTCATTTCCCATCTGTAGCCCAGTCTGAAGCCCAGGGCAGAATAACTAGGAGTCCCAGACAAAAGGGAAATCTGCGATTCTGTCATTCTGAACCAGCAGAGCTTTCCATCCTGTTGATAGTGGCTGAATCCAGAAGTAGTATACTGGAATTCCCATTGAAACAAATCCGCATGTGTGATTCTCAGAACCAAACCCAGGTCAAGAACTTGCAGAACTCATTAGGAGGGGGAAATAATTTTTCTTGGATCAGACCATGTTGAGAGCACCAAAAGCTTTTAGGTCCTGAGATTGAGCTGCCCTGACATTAAAACAGCAATAGCCCAGACATTATCCCTAGAAGTATGCTTAGCCTGGCCCTGACAATAAGATACAAGGCAGAAGTAGGCTAGAATGATAAGCAAATACTTTGATTGTATCTTCAGCATGCAGCATGGTCTACGGTACAAAGGAGGTACTTAATAAATAACTTCACGACAGATTGCTACTAGATTGCCCTTCATTTTCCAATACAGAGCCTGATTACCATTTGTCTTGGGTTTTGAGGTGGGAATTCTTTTTTTTTTTGGCTCACAGTGGGAATATCTGACCTCTGAAGTCTGTTGCAACTCAAACATTGCACAGGATTCTTTAGGCAAACCTTGTACCCATGATCCTGCTACTTTTGTGTGGTAATAAGGCCAATTAACAGATTTCTGTCCTACTAGGCTCATCTGTCATCATCATCATCATCACCACCACCACTGCCACCATCATCATCAGGATCATCCTAATCTGACATTGAAAATATTAGATTGGTCTTGGAAGACCCAAATTCAGAGCTTGTCTCTGACACATCCTCAGTGGGCAAGGATCTTAACTTTTAAATGTTCCAGGCAACTCTCAAAGACCAATCATAGAGAGTTGCTAATCTGCATGATTAGAGGAAGTTTCTATCTTTGGATTTTCCTATGTTGACAAAATGACAAGCATTAACCCAAATCGAATGCCACCCTCTGCTTTGGGAAAAAAAACAATAATAGTTGCTTGGGTGTACTTCTTACAGGTTTGCAAAGTAATTTACGTAAATTACCTTATTTAACCTCTTCATGGTGCCAGGATAAGGAATCATATCTGTAAGCAGGAGTCCTTTGGGGTTTCTTGGTGTTACTAGGGTTGAGACAGAAGAAAATGAAAGCATCCCAGATGGAAAGGAAATTAGCCAACTTAGTTGCTTTTGGGGGTTCAAGAGAATAGCATTCCTCAGTTATCACTCTCACTGAGGGAAAACAATCCTTGGGGGCCAGTATGCCTGATGTCTAATCTAAAGTCTTCTTATCTTGACGTTTTCTGTATATTTTCTGCCTTTAGACATTTTATTGTTCAGAGAAAAAGCCCTGCATTGTCCCTGTTATTCACAGAGCACAAGGGAAGCTCTCAGTCCTGCACACTGCTATGGAGATAGCAGCCATTTAGCTGTTATCATACACACAGATGGGTGTAGGGATAGAGAGATAGAAAGACTGATGGTTGTATATATATATATATGTATATATATATGTGCATACATACACATATGTATATATATATATACAGATACACCCACATATGTTTGAACAATAAAATGGCTAAAGGCAGACATACACACATGTATATATACAGAGAGATCTATTTCTATCTATAAATGATTTGGGATTGATATAGATTATAGATATAGACAAAGACATAGAAATGGATATAGATGATAGAGATAGGCATAGATATAGATGGATAATACCAAAGAGTTAGTGTGAGTGTGCCATATACAAAGCAGTTTATTAGCACATGGATATATTTTATCATATGTTATAATGCTCATTTCTCTAACCTTAGTCCCCTGGCCTTTTAAAACTACTTTGATATTTAAAATTAAGGGATATTTCTGATATACAAACTGCCATTCCTTGTTTGGGAATGCATGCTTAATCAAGGAAGTATTCTAGAAGCAAAAAATGCCTCCACTTCTCCATTCAATTTGATAAGTTTGGGAGTTTTACAAATGCCCTTGTAAGATATCTCTACAATCAATCTCTTCACCTGATTTCTCCTTTCTGGGAAAGTCAAATGTGTACTTAATAGCCAGGCAGTGATACACTGAGCTTCTATTTCTTAATAAATGGGAGAAATAATCATACTATATTTCAGGGACTGGTGCTACTTTTCCCCTTAAAAATGACGGGAGAAGATTCTGGGAAGATGGTGGAGTAGGTCAGAAAATTTCAAGCTCTCAAGATTTTCCTCCATGAAAGAGACAAAATAGTGCCACTGGGTGAACATAGAGCTGTGAAAACAAAAAAAAGAGTAGGGGCAGAAGAGGGCTTCTCCTGGGACAATTGGAGAAGATCTGAAGAAAAATTCTGGATGAGATTTCCTTCCTGTGAAGAGTAAACTAGGGTCCTCTTCAACAACAAGTGGCAAGCCCTGGGTTTGGCTGCATTGGGAGGCTGCCTCTGCCCTAGCCACAGGAACTTTTACCCCTGGGACAGTAAGGGGAGTTTGGCATCTGACCTGGGGAAGGTGGAGAGAACCTCTGCTGACAGGAACTCCAGACCAGCTGTGCTGCTCAGAGCTGCCTGGGTGAGAAGGAACCAGCATACTCCCAGTGAGTGCAGAAGCAGTGGGTGGGGACAGCTCTGCTGTGGGCACTTACAGGAAGCAGGATGTCTTGGTTTGAGTTCAAGGTCAGAAGGGTGAAGTGAAAAGTATTACAGGCACCATCCCTCATACTCCAGGACTAGATGTGATTATAAAAACTAAATTATTACCAAAAAAAATGCACAGCCAAATACACAAAAGAAAGAATCCAACCATAGAGAGCTACAATGGAAACAGAGAAGATTGCAGTTCATTTGTCTTCAGAGGAGGATACTGAAGCAAAGAAACCCTCCTCTATCCCAAAAAGCAATGATAAAAGGTCACCTGTCTGAAAAAGAACTCATTGAAGAACTTAAAAAAGACTGTCAAAATCAAATGAGAGAAACTGAGGAAAAACTAAAACTAAAAATAAGAATAACACAAGAAAAAGAAGATTATGAAAAGGAAGTCAACCAATTAGAAAAGGAGATCCAGAATCTTAAGGAAGAAAATGATCCTTGAAAATCAGAATTGGGCAAGGGGAAGCCAGTGAAGTTATAAGAGATGAATATATATATATATATATATATATATATATATGTGTGTGTGTGTGTGTGTGTGTGTATACATATATGTGTATGTATGTATGTGTATGTATATGTGTGTGTATGTATATAGTGTGTATAAAGAATGAAAAAAAAGAAGAGAATGTGAAACATCTCATAAGAAGAACAGTGGATCTAGAGAACAGATCAAAAAGAGAAAACATAAAAATAATTGGAGTACCTGAAAGTTCTGAACAAAAAAAGAATCTTAATACAATAATACAAGAAAAAATTAAAGAAAATTTTTTTTCTGAAGCATTAGAACAAGAGGGGAAAGTAGAAATAGAAAAAAATCCACAGATCACCACCTGAAAGAGATCCTATGAGGAAAACTCACAGGAATATTATAGTCAAATTTTGAAACCCCTAGATCAAGGACAAAATATTATGAGCAACAAGAAAAAAAAACAATTTACACACAGTGGTAACACAATTAGAATCACATAAGACCTAACAGTGGTGACACCAAAAGATCACAGGTCTTAGAACATTGTATATCGAAGAGTAAAACACGTGGGCTTCCAGCTGAAAATATCTTACCTGGCAAAGCTAAGCATAATTCTGAATGAAAAAATTCTGAATGAAAAAAAGGACATTTGACCAATTGTTAGACTTTCAGGTCTTTGTTAAAAACAAAAAACAAACAAACAAACAAAAAACCCTGAACTCAATAGAAGATTTAACATACAAGAGCCAAGAGAAATACAAGGTACATACTAATGACCAATTACAAGGTACTAAACAAGGATACAATGTTTAACGTTTATGTATGAAAATGTAAAAGTTATGTCTAAGATTAAGTAATTAGGTAACTTATAAGGAAGATTGGGGTAGACCTGAGTATATGACTTCAAAAAGTAAAACCATTTAAGTACAGCTAAAAGAGTAAGTATCTTTTACTAATGAGGTGCAATACGAGGAACCAATACAGAGAAATTAGATGAAGGAGGGGAGCTGTTGGTTCTGGAAACCTACTCTCATGAGAAATGGGTTTAAGAGGGGAAAATACATACACATTTAGAAGAGTTTAAAAATCTTCTAAATTTAGAAAGAAATATTCCTAAGGAGATAGGGAGGGGGGAGAGAATAAAGGAGGGATCTTTAGAGGGGAGGGTGTGGGAATAGGTTAAAAGGGGGATATAGAAGGGGGTTTAGATTTAAGGGAATGGGAGGATAAGAGAGGAATTACTGGAGTGGGGTTAGGTTATGTAATAGGAGAGTAAGGTAGCAGGTAGAAGTAAAGTAGAGGAGTTAGGAGAGATAGGAAAAATAAAGAGATATGCACAAACATAAAAAAACAAAGATGAGGAGTAGAATCTCTTAGGAAAAGTATATGTATATATATATGCATGTATGTGTATATATACATAAATGTATGTATATCTACATCTATATATATATATATATAAATACCTATGTATAAATATATCCAATGATCAACTGTAGCTTTGATGTGGTGGGTAGTGGGGAGGGAGGGGAAAAAAGAGCAAAAAAGTGTATAGCAGAGAGCAAAAGAAAACATATAAGGAAGCAAAGAAAAGATGGACAGCTTTCAACATAATGAACAGTATTTAATATACAGGCTTTCTTGAAATGAAAAGTTATAACTATATAGTTTGAATCCTCTCCTGTGTTCTGCTCTGCACATGACTTTTTTTCTTATTTTATATGTTTGCAATGTTTCTTTTTTTCTTTTCTTATTATGTATTTTAGTTTTAGCATTCATCTAAAATAAAAAAAGGAAAAATGGAGGTGGATGACTCATCCTTTATTTCACCATCACACATGTCAATCCATGGTCATAAAGGGTCAGAGGCATCAAAGTTCTGTCCAAGAAAAAGTTCAGTCCAATGGGAAATCTTACTATGAACAATTCTTGGCCCTCGGTAGACTCTTAAGACACACTTGAAGTTTGATTAATTGATTGATTGGTTGACCTTACAAAGCAGGTCTCTGAACTACAGATTCATCTCCACATTCCCATAGATGTCCCAGAGAAATAGAATTTTGTTCATTTGTTTAAAATGATTTTATACTAAAAAGAAGACCAAAGGAGTGCTTTCTGTAACTCTATGTGAGTGAGGCATCTCAGTTTTAAATATGAAAGTAGTTTAAATGGCCATAGGAACTGAGTGAAATGAAATCCACATACACTATTTAAATAAATCATACTGGTGTTCTGCTTCTGACTTGCTTTTACACAGCAGGCTCTCGAGTAGTGTTTGTACAAACAAAAAAGGCATATACTCTACTGGGGGCAGGTGATATTGGTGTTGAGGAGTAGACACATTTTTTCTCCTGCCACACCTTCTACTTCCTTCCAAATCAAACCTGAAGTCCCTAAGACCAACAGGAGCCTGATACTCATCCTCCATGAAGGGAGTTAGGGGTGTAACAGAAGTGGGGCGCTTAAGTCTGGCAACCTCTAGATTGGAAGCATGTTGCTTTCTAATTCACTAAAGAGAATCATGGCCTTTGAGCCTGAAGGGCTCTTAGAAAATATCTATTTAAACGTCTTCTTCTTTTTCTTTTAAGATGAAGAAACCTAGCCCCAGAGAAGGGGAGGGCCTCACTCAAGATTACTGTAATACGAAGGACCATTGGCAAGATCAAACTCTGGACTTCTGATGTCCAATCCATTAGATTCCACTGACTGGGTATCTGGTTGGGTATCTACCTGTGACTTTCAGGTACTGAAACCTGGAAATCTACTTTTTAGTGTTAGATTATCAATATTTCAAAATTTCATGAGAGCTCAAATTAGACATTTGGATGTTCTTTGGAGTTTTGTGGAAACATAAGCTCCTTCAGGGCAGTGACTATTTCACTTGAGTGTTTTTTATCTAAGCACAAAGTAGGTGCTTTATAAATCCTTTTTGGAGGGAACATAGAAATCATGCATCTTGTCCAATCCCTTACTTCATGTATTTTCATGACAACTGCTTTGGTGATGAGTAGAACCTTTGTCCATCTGTGCTAGTCTAGTTTTACTCTCAACCTTACACTAGGGATCTTTATCCCTCCTGTCCATCTCATCCTGGGGTTTTTGGACCCTGAGCCTTCTGTTTTTGGCTGGCTTGCTGATTACATTTGGGCCAATAGTCCAGTCATCTCTTATAGAAGTCATTTGCTTGGTGCATAATGGACTTTCTCAATTGCCTCTGTCTGTTTCTGCTTCTCTACGTCTCTCTGAGCCTCTTACAGAGGTACCTTCAATCTTCCAACCCCCTTTTCACTGCCTTTTGTGTGTAGTTTCCCCCCATAAGAATGTAAGCTTCTTGAAGGCATGAAATGTCTTTCTTTTTGCTTGTATTTGAATCCCCAGGACTTGGCACCATTCCTGTCTCATGGTAGGTGCTTAATACATGCTTGTTGCATAGCATTGTCTTTCTGTCTGTCTGTCTGTCTCTTTGTCCCAATCTATTTCTGTCTTTCTTGGTCTTGAGGTCTGTTACTCTGGAATACATTTCCCATTATTCTGTCTCTTCTATTCTCTGGTGAAATGACCACCTATGCCTCCTCCTGTTCTTGTTTTCCTGGAGTAAGGAAACATTTGTCTCATTCTTCCTTTCACTCATCTCCCACCCAGCTGCATTCATCAGTAGCTTGCCCTTGTAGTCTATGGACTAGATCTCTGGTCAAGACAGTAAATAACAGATCGTACCCATCCAATGGAACCGTGAAATGATTGATTCTGATAGGTTTGGATGTTTTAGCCTGGGACAACCTGAGAGTGCCTTATAGATGATACATTGAAAGCCTGGCCAAACTAAGAACCCTAACCTTCTGGGGAGACTGGCCTGATGAGGAGATGGGCCTGAGTTAGGATACTTGCACCCTGGTCCTTGAGTGAACTGAAAACAACAAAAAAACTTGGCAGACTGTCCACCAATTGTCTGGCCTGAAAATTCAGAATAGCCATTTTTTGTTATGGTAAATTCTGAGTCTAGTGAAAGGTCAGAGCTTGGATGGCCCAGGAATAGTGCCAAGATAAGAATATTGCAGTATATTTATTAATGGCTTGGAAGATTAAGTAACATCATTTGCTGATAACATAAATAATTTAGACTGAATATGGAAAGAAAAATGGTTGGAAAACTCCATATTCATTAAAAACAAAGTTCTTAGGCCTTGCTCTCATGAAAATGTTGAGGTACCCTAGGATACAGATCTCCATGTGTGGATGTAGATGTTCCCAGATTCTGGGGGTGAGCCACATTGGCCTTCCTACTACTGCTTAATCTCCTGCCCCTTTTCCTTTGCACTGGCTAAAGTCATTCCAGCAATGCTCTACTTCTTCTTCTCTACTTCATTCACAGAATCCTTGACTGTTTTCAAACCTCTCTGCTCAAGCACCATCTTGTAAGTGAAGCCTTTCCAGCCCCCACCGATTGTTAGCACTCCCTCTCCCTCCCTAAACTCCCCCGTGTTTATTTTGTCTGTAGACACATACACACATATATACATTGTGACCTTCCCTCAGTAGAATGTGCCCTTCTCTGAGACAGGGATTGTTTCTTTTCGGTCTTTGAATCCTCATGTTATTCATACACTTGGACTTAAATGACTTCCTTCTGGTCTCAGCTGAAATCTCTCCTTCTGCACGAAGTCTTTCCCAGTGCCCTTCCTTCTAGTGCTTTCCCCCTGAGATTAGCTCCTCTCCATCCTGCTCATAGTTTGTTTGCAACTGGTTGTTTGCATGTTGTCTCTCCTTTAGGCTGTGAGCTCCTAAAGGGCAGGCCTTTCTTTTTATCCCCAATGTGCTTAATATATAGTAGGTGCTTAATAAATGATCTTATTTATTATAGTTTATTGCTGTTATTATCAACTTACCGATTGAGAGAGTGATTATATGGCATAGAGGACAGAAGTACACAAACTAAATCTTTAAATTCCATTTTCTTAGAGAAAAACAAAAGACTTCCTGGAGTTCAACCTTTGAGTTCATGATGAGTTTTAATTCAATTCACCAAACGTTAATTAAAGATCCACCAGCCATACAGCTCAGTTGCTTGCATATGCAGTCTTCTCTCCCTCCTCAATCATTCCCTGAGCCTTTGCCTGGGAGCTCTCTGGCTCCCATCCATTCCTCATTATGTTTGTAGGTAGGGTCATGTGTCAGATCCCTCAAACACCCTCATCCACACAGTAGGAAATATATATCCCAGGGGGAATATGCATAGGATTCCTTCTCCCCCTAACCACCTTCTAAACATCTTTAGCCACGGTTTCTGTAACCTCTTTACCACCAGGCCAGGAGATCCTGAGTTGAACTTAGCCTTTCCTTACCACAACTTCTGCTCTGCAGGCCTCCCCACCTCCACCTGCCATTGAGGCCCACTTCTCCTGACTCACTAATTTTTGCCAGTTCCAACCACACTTCTCTTTACTCCCTGATAGATATCTGCTCAACAACTTTGACACCAACCATGCTGCTACACAACCATGTAATCTTTCCACCACCATGACTATCATCACCCTCCAGTTATGGAACCAAGATTCAATCCATGGTTATCATTTCTGGAGTTAGGGTTCTTAGAATCAGTCTACTCTCCTGAGTCTCTACTCACCACCTTGTCATCACTTTCAGGACCAAAACCCTTCTCTTGTTATTAGAATGTAAGCTCCTTCATGGCAGTATCTGTGTATGTCTATGTCATTACAGAATGTTTCACATATACGAAGTGCCTAATGATTTCTTATTCATTCATTCATTCCTTCATTCATTCATTCAATCCTCAAGGGCAGAATCCTTTTTTTTTTCCTTTTTTGTCTTTGTACTCTCCATAACTAAGTCTGGGCCTGGCCCATAGTTTATATGTAATAACTATCTGATGAAAGAAGATGATCGGAGACATTAGGGAGCAAAACCACACCCCAAAAAGGAAGGTCTCACAACTCACACCATCTCTCAACAAAGACAGCATCCACCAAGAGGAGTCAGTAGGCCCACTGCTGAAAACAAGAGACACAATGATAAATATTCTCAGCCTTGAAGGGGCTCACATTGTCCTGTGACTGGGCAGGGAGGGATAATATAAAAATCTGTTTACACAGGATAATCTGAGGGAAAGGGAGAGAGTGCTGACACCTGTGGAGATGCAGAAAGGATTCTCTCAGAGATGTTTAAGGTGTTGAGCCTTACAGGAAGCTCAGCATTCTAAGCAACAGAGGGCAGAGGGTGGTATATTACTGGGAAGAGGGTCTGTCTGTCTAATTGAATGGAGGTGGGAAGTGGAGGGAACTGTGCATAGTACAGTTTGATTTTCATGCAGAGTTCCTGAAGAAGAATGTACAGGAAGCACGGCTAGGTCAGCTGGAGTCAGCAGGTCTCTACAGGCCTACAGAAGAGAATACATTTTATCCCCCAAGTAAAAGGCAAGGCAAGGCAACCATCATTTACTAGTACTGACTATCTGTCAAGCACTATGCTAAGTGCTGGGGATACAAATACAAGCAAAAAGACAGTATTGCCTTCCTTGAATGGGGAATGGTGTTCAAATCTGGAAAGTAGTTTCAATGGCCACAGGAACTAAATGAAATGGAAATCTAGATAGACTATTCCACTAAATCATGGTGGCGTGCCATCCAAAGCAAAGGACCCACTAACAAAAGAAGGCAGAAGTGGACCAGCACAGTGGGGAATATTCCAAGGGCAGGCAGTGACAAGGAAGGAGTGATGCTCCAGGCTGAGGAGGCTCCACATACAGAGAGAGATTCCAAAGTGTGACTGAAGACAGAGCATGACACTGAAGGTCGGAAAATCAGAGGCAGAGCCAGGAACAGAAATGCCCCTGAAGCTGTGTGAGAAGTGGGATGACATGGGCAGACTTTGACTTTACAAAGATTGCTTTGGTGATCTTATGAAGCCCGTATTGGAGAGGAGAGATCCTGGTAGTTGGGTGGCCATTTAAACCATGGTCCAAGAATTCAGGTAAGAGGTGTTGCTGACCTGGGATGCTGTTGTGAGTGGACAGAAGGGAATGGATGTAAGAGACTTTTGGGAGCCAAACGAAGAAGTCTTTAGGCTTGATTGAATATTGGGGTAAGTGTGAATGAAAAATCAAGGTGATTCCCTTTTAAACCTGGGAGAGTTGAAATATGGTGGTTCGCTCCACAGAACTAGGGAAGTAAGTGGGGAATGAAGGCAAGGGAATGAAATTACTATTTTTTTGGAGCTTGACTTAAAGTGAAAAGAGATAGAGGACGATATTTAGAAGAAGGGGTGGGGGTGGGGAACAGGGAGGGTACTGGGGCCAACTTTAACCTGCTTGCAAGTGCTCATTTCTAAATTTTTAGTGTGATCATTTATACCTGTGAAATTGCCACAAATCAGGTCTTGATTTACTGTTTTATTAATTATCTAGATTAAGGAAGTGTTAATAATAATTCATATTAAATTTAAAAGTATGGTAGAGGTATATGCACATGAGTATATATGTATGTGTATATGTGTGTGTTTTTGTTCAAATATATAATATATGTATATGTGTACATGAGTACATATCTGTGTGTGTATATATATATTAAGATTTGCTGTTGTTCAGTCATTTCAGTTGGAACCCATTTGGGGTTTTCCTTGTAAAGATACTGTAGTGGTTTGCCATTTCCTTCTTCAAGGGAAAGAACCTAGTGATTAAAAATTGACTGTCAAGCACCTCTACTCTCTAGAAACATTGCCTGAGTTCAGTAGGAGGGAAGGGGAATTGAAGACTCAGGGAATAAGGTCATCTCCAGGCTGCAGGCCCAGCGACTGCAGGATGGAAACACCACCACCTCCAACCCTGGCATTGCTCTGGCACTTTAAGGTTTGCAAAGTGCTTTGCATCCATGATGTCATTGGAGCCTCCCAACTGCCTATTCTACAGAAAAGTAGCTTTCAAAATTCTATTCCAGTTGTACATTTTGTTGTGTCAGTCAACAAACACTTATTGAAAGTGCATCCTTCAGTCTGTGCCAAGGGCTCTACTCAGTACTGGGGATACCAGGAAAGTCCAACACATCCCCTGTCCTCAAGGGGGACAACATGGAAGGAACCAAGCGCAGAGGGGACTTACACAAAGTAGATAGAAGTTACTAGCACCTGGGGTAGGCTGGGAAACAGGGAATTGCTTCCTTCTCCTCTTTTATTTGTCTCTTCAGTTCACTCACATGGATCGTAGGATTGGAAGGAATCATGAAGGTTATCTAATGCAATCCCCAGAAAGACTTCCGAATGCTCGCTATTATCATTCCTTATAACCATCTTCTTGAATACACGCAGAAACAGAAAACTCACCATTTCAAGAGCAGGATGTACCATCTTCAAACTGCAGCTCAAATTGCTAATAAATTCTTCTGTATGCTAAGTCAAAATTTGACCCCCGAAGCTTCTATTCCCTGGCTCTCATTCTGGAGTCACGTCTAGGAAATCCCTTAGCACAGGATCTCATGAAAATCATATTGTTTGGAATGGATAAGACTGGCAAAGTGAAGGGATGAAAAAGAGGCTTTTGTTCAGAACATTTTGCAGCAGGTTCTGACTGGTCCCTGAGCCTCTGCCGATGAAGAGGAATAATGATCCTTATCACACACAGCCTCCTTATAGTGACTTAAACTACAGCCCACTTAGTTGTGACCTTGTTGCCTCAATAAAAGGATATGATCGGCCCTGGAAATGAGCAGCAATGGCCATGTAAAATGAGCCCAGATAATTAGCTTGAGAAGTCATTGAGAGAGGCTGATTGTCAGGCAAGCCGCAGAATGCATCTCCAGACAGGAATCTCTCCTTCTGGTGATTAAGAACAGTCGGGATGGTTCAAATTAGAGGATGGAAGGATGGGGCTTACAAGGGAACTGGTTGGCTGCTTCTGAACTCTCAATGCTAAGCCCTGTACTTAGTCTCAGGATTTCATTAGGGTAGATACAGGAATCTCAAAGAAACATCTCTGCAGATTGGAGCCTCAAGCAGAGAGCTGGGAAAGTTTGGTCAGGTCTTGAGGGAGTTAACAGGGGTGTTTGTTGATTCTACTGAAACTTTGGTCTTTAAGAATCTAGTGCTATGGGCTGTGATAAGATTCCAGGCTTTTTTCTAATATTTACACTTCTTGTTCTTCATTCCTTTCAGTCACGTCTGATACTTTGTGACCCTTTTTGGGGTGTTCTTGACAAAGATACTAGAGTGGTTTACCATTTCCTTCTCCAGCTCATTGTACATATGAGGAAACTGAGGCAAACAGGGTGAAGTGACTTGCCCAGGGTCATATAACTAGTAAATATCTGAGGTCAGATTTGAATTCAAGTCTTCCTGACTCCAGGCCCTGCAGTCGATCCATTACACCTCTACTCTGGTGGTTATTTTGGTCAATTCAAAAACATCCTAGCCTTTTCCAGCAAACAGCAAACCCTTTGCTTTGTCCCACTATTGTTAGTACATTGTTAGTACAAAATAGAAGGAAAACCAGAATGTCAGAGGTGGAAGGGTACTTGGAAATCATAGGCTAATCCATGTAGGGAAAAATGCCTCATTTAATATTTAAGGAAAATGAGGCTCGGAG
The DNA here is from genome assembly GCF_900497805.2 of Vombatus ursinus. Lineage (NCBI taxonomy): Eukaryota > Metazoa > Chordata > Mammalia > Diprotodontia > Vombatidae > Vombatus > Vombatus ursinus. The sequence continues at coordinate 3,912,864 of NW_020954623.1, read as the reverse complement.
AATATAAGTGACTTGGCCATGGTCACACAGATATTAAGTGACAGTCAAAATTCAAATCCACATCCTCTGACTACAGATCCAGAAGTTTTCACTTGTTGTCTAAGGTTGCACAAAGAGTAAGTGGCAGCTGGGATTGGGGCTCAAATTCAACATGCAGCCCCTGATGAAATGGCTTCACAGTGGGAAGAAGTGGCTGAGCTGGGACTTGAACCCAGATCCTATGGCTTTCTACTCTGTAACACTTCCTGCTAGATGTGATTCTTTGTTTGCTAGGAGGTTGGGTTGACCCCTGACCGTTTGTCTAGAAAAGGGTGGGTTCCTGGAAGAGCTGAGACCAGAACTGAGGAGCCAGTTTTCCTTATTCCTCACCCAAAGATCTAATAAATTATGATATTTGGGCTCCATGAGAAGTAGCTCTGTGAAAAGGAAGCTGGCAAATCTGAAGGCAAAGAACACTAGCTTGGGAGGACCTGAAGTGGCTTCTCTAGGCTCATGCTTTGAGTTTAGAGGCTGGCGAATTTAAAGAAAATGTTGACTAATTTCCCAGATGTGTGCACTGTATTTGGTTGATAAAAAAGTTTTCAATCTTATTACTATGATGGCGTACTCAGGATCCATCAGAAATGTTGACAGCATATGCTTCACTGAGATCAGCTCCTCAGCTAAACTGTCAGCCTCTCTACAACCTCCCCATTATCTCTCCATGTTTTACATCCTTGGACCAAGTTGATATGTCCTAACACTCTTCTGTCTAATATCCCTTCAAACATTGGAAAGCTGTTCTCAAGTGTACAACAGCCTAACTCTCACTGCCCACCAACCACCACCACCCTGTGTGCATCCCCCCTCCAACTCACATCCCTCCAATAGATTCTTTTCCAGGGTAAACAGCCCACGTTCTTTCCAAAGATCCTCAGATGTCATGAATTAAAGGCCTTTCCCTATCCCAGCCAACTTCCTCTGGATTCTCCCTGAGATATCAGTGACATTCCTCAAATGCACCCAGGATTTGTTGGTTCTACTCAGTTCTCTGGTCAGTAATATCTTAGGATCATATATTTTGTTTTCCGGGACATCAAAGATAATTGAATCTGATCCCCTCATTTTAAAGGAAAGAAAACTGAGTCATAAAGAGGTTTAGTGACTTGCCCAGTTTCACAATATAATTCATGTCTGAGGAAGGATTTGAATCCAAATCTTTTTGACTCTAAGCCCAAGATCCTTTCCACTACATACGGCTTTTCCAAAGAGATATGTTGCCACTCAGGCCAAAACTAAATAGGGTGTAAGAATCCCAACAAGAATGAACAAAAGGCGAGGGCAAAGGGGAAGCTTTTATCCCTATTCTGACAACTAAGATGAGACAAGACTTGAATATTTCTTTGTGATTTATGTGGTGGGTGAAAGATGAAATGAGTGAGGAAATGAAGGTTCTATCTTCTGAGCATATTGATTTATTAAGTAACGCATGTCAATTGTCCAACAAACTGGGACCAGACTTCCTCACTTTAGGTCTGGACCCTGAATATAGGGGGAGACAGATGTTTATACATTGAAAATATTAATCAAATAAGGCTAAGTAAAGGAACAATACATTGGGTAATTGTTTCTAATTGGAAGAAAGATTACGGACTTTCCAAGTTGCGAGGGGGAAATTGAACAGGTACAATTCCCTGAAATCAGAAACAGAGCACCCCATTTTCCCCAGGTGTCTGTAAACAATCAAAGGAATATGGAAACAGTAACTGATTGATCAGTACAGGGCCAGTTTTCAGACAAGACATAAGGGTTACCGGAAGTGTACAATTGTGAGAAAACTCCTTGGATCAGTCTTTGAATCTGACCAGGTTTTTGGTCAGCATAATCAAGGTTCTTGGTTAAGGGTCTCTAAGCAGTAAGGAGAGCTGTTCCAGTTTCCCAGCCATTTAGGGCTAGGTTTAAACAATACAATAAGGTTTTCTTTTAATTCCTATAATTGAATAAAGTTTTCTTACAATACAGAAAATGGAGTAGACTCATAATTGAATAGAAAAGGAACTGAGCTAGCTCCAGAATTGAGTCACAAGATGAGGTCTGTATGGTTTACTCAACTCCCACAATTAACCACTTGCTGTCCTAATCCCCTCAATTCCCACAATTTTTTTTCACTTAGAAACATGACAATTTCTGAACATTTTGTGCCCTTTCTGTGCTTTGTTAATGTGGCATTAAAGGGTTGTTAGACTGTTGTCAGTCAACAAGCACATTAGTCATTTATCATGTTCCAGGCATTGTGCTTAGTACTGGAGATACAAAGAAAGACAAAACCAGTTCCTGTCCTCAAGGAGCTCACAGTCTAATGGGGGAGTCAATATACAAACCACTATGCAAAAACAACTAGAAATATGACATTGCCCCCCCAAAACCCCACCTAGTTTCTAGTACTTCATTTTTTTTTAATATCAAGTTAACCAAAAGAGAACTTCCTAAAAACCAAGCACTTTTGAGCCATAAAGTAGAATTGAATTTGGAATTAAATGACCTGAATCCAATCTCCTTTATTCCATATGCCATCAGGATGACTTCAGGTGAGTCATTTCTCTCTCTTAACCTTGTTTTTCTGGTCTACAAAGTGAAGGAGCCATATGAGCTCATTTCTAAGGTCCCACCCAGCTTACGATGTCTTCCGTCCAACATTTTCCCCAAATTAAACTAGATAACGAAGGGTCCAGAGCACTGGGAGCCTCACTCACTCTGTTTGTTTCTTTTTTTTTGTTTTTGTTTTTTTTTCCAAAGAAAAGAAAAGAATTCTGACACAAGAAACTTTTTCCTCCTTCTTTCATTGGTCAAGCAAAAGGCAACTCCTCTCACAGGTAGAAAAAGGAGGGAAAGATTTTGGTGTTGAATACAATAGAATTGCAAATTGGGAAGCTTTGTAAACCCAATCTATTGCTTTAAGGTTGGCAAAAAGATTCAAAGAATAACCCTGAGGGTGTTAGCTTGTGTGTGTGTGTGTGTGTGTGTGTGTATGTGTGTGTGTATGTGTGTTTGTGTGTGTGTGTAAAATCACAAGTCATGCTTCCATATGCTTTTGATGAAAACAAATGGTGTTGCAGAAGCACTATCCCCATCCAATGTGGCTCTCTCTTTCTGCCTCATTATAATTGCTCTTTCCATCATATTCTGATAAAATTACAGATCCCAGTCTCTACTCATACTAGATGCTAGTGCCAGGTAAAGGTGGGAAGATAAATGGGTAAACAGGGAGCATAGAGAGGACTGAGAGGAACTACCCTCTTGATCAAAGTTGAAAAGTACCCAAAGCTTGCCAAATGTTTGATTACTTCACTATACCAACCAGTTCCCTGGGATATTAAAGGAAAGAAAAAGACTGGATGTAGAGAAGGTATGATTTACCAGTCTGACTTTCTGCCGTAGAAATATGTGCAGGTTAGGAAGCATTACAGCTGACAACTTCCCATTCCCTACTCATCATCACTGCCCAGAAACAGGCCCAGTCCTTGAAGCTGTAATGGAGAAAACTTCTGATGAGATAATCATAATCTGACTTTGTCTGAGGTGGAGACAAGTCTGCTCACGAGTTCCTTTGTCTAAAAACTCAACTAAAGCTGTGTCCCACTGGCTTCCAAAATAAATGGGTTCCTCTTTTTCAACAGCCATACCAAATGCCATGGAATCCATCCTTTTGCCAGCCTGGCTTTGACCATCCTTTTGACCTCCACAGCCTGGCTTACAATACAGAGGTACTGTGCCTCCTTGGGGCTATCTTTTCCCGGATCATTTTACTCTATTTCTGTGTCCTTAAATAATACTCATGTAAGCAAACCAGCTATGCTATCTTCTCCTTGCCAGATGATAAGAATTCTTGAAACCCTGTGGTTCACCCTAAGGCCTTCTCATAAACTATTTTTTTTTTTTGGAGAAAATAAAAATCCTGCTGTGATTACAATTGGTTGAAAAGAATACAAAAACATTTGATTTGGCAGAGGAAAACATTGACTTCAAAGCTCTCTTTTAGCTAGGTATCCCCCATGCATGAAGTGAAATCCTACATGATTCCTCAAAAGATATAACAACAGATAACTTTATTCAATGACCTTCTTCTTCATAATATTATTACTAATGTCTAGTGTTTATATAGTGTTTTAAGTTTTACAAAGTGCTTTAAAAATATTGTTTCATCCCCATTTTAGAGATGAAGAAACTGAAGCAGACAGAAGTAGAGTGACTTTCCCAGGGTCACATAGCTATTAAGTATCTGAGTTGGATTTGAATTCAGATCTTCTTGACGCTAGAGCCAGAGCTCCGTCCATTGTGCTGCACAGCTCTCTCCATTGTGCTGCATAGCTCTGTCCGTTGTGCTGCATAGCTCTGTCCGTTGTGCTGCATAGCTCTATCCATTCTGCTGCACAGCTGCACCAACATAACATGAAGGGGATGAATCCACACAGAAAGTGTTTGCTGTTGTTGTGGAGGATGCCCCGTGCAAAGGCCAAATGACTAACCTTAGAGATGGGGAGGTCTTCCAGATGCTCAGATTTGTCGATATCATGGTGCTAAATTGGATCCAGACCCTGAACTTATCCCCTTCCACCTTATTTTCCTGTAGGGTAAGATAGATTTCCATTCCCAATTGAGTGTGTATGTTATTCCCTCCTCAATATAGCTAATCAAGATCTAGAATCATTCAAAAGAAAAATACATGGGTGAATAATTGTTAGCAACATTTTTTCGATCATGAATTCCAGTCAATTGACATTTAAAAAATAAAATCACTTACTCAGCCCATCCCCTCAAATAATAATAGCTAGCTATTAACTAACATTTCCGTAGCATTTAATGTTTCAGGCACTGTGTTAAAGGCTTTACAGTTATCTCATTGGATCCTTACAACAACTCTGGGAGGTAGGTACTATTATGATCTCCATTTTACAGATGAGGAAACTGAGGCAAACAGAGATGAAATGACTTGTTCAGGGTCACACAACTAAGGGAGTGTCTGAGACTGGATTTGAACTCAAATCTTCCTGACTCTAGGCCCAGGTCTTCATCCATTGTATTGAGGGACTTCATTTTTCTCAGACAGACAGATCTAGAAAGCTCATAGCTGCCTACCATGTGAAGGTTAATGTTGCATTCTTTACAAATATTATGGCATAATCTAGTGTATAATCTAGTATTTATGTTAACAGTAATATTTTACATCTAATATACACATATTATATATACACATACATATATAAACATGCACATGTGCATATTGGATGCAAAATTACATATTATATATGTATACAAATATATGTATATATGTGTGTATTTATGTGCATGTGTGTGTGTGTGTGTGTGTGTGTGTGTGTGTGTGTAATTTCCATATAACTTTTGACAGGCTAGAATTTGCTCTATTCTGAGCACAGCATTTTGAATACAATAGGATCTTAATAATTGACTGTTGAATTCATGTTGCATAATGTGAGGAAGAGCACAGCCTTACTGATGAGTAGTATGAGGTCATCAGACAGTGAGTCAAAGTCCCTGGAATAGGGGGCAGGAGACACTAGACAAGGCTGGAGAACAGGCTATATCCAGGTGGTGGCAGGCCCTGACTGCCAGGCAAAGAATTTAAAATTGATTTGGAAGGTAACAGGGAGCCACTAGGGGAAAAAAATAGTAGAATTGCAGCACAATTATTTTATGGGTTAGAATGACTGTCTTGACAGTGGTATGAAGGTTCACTGGAGTATGAGAGGAGTGTAAAAAGGACTAGTATAAAGTGGATGTGGCTTGGTCTAGAGCGTGTGGGGATGGGAATCTGTGTGAGGCAGGTGGAAATGAGTCAGGATAAGCATGCATCAGCATAGAAAGAACCTTACATCTAACGCTAGCCGTATCCACCCCTCTTCACTGTATTCTGCTCTGTCACCACTATTCCCACTCGACTCTCCAAATCAGAACACCAGAGACCATGTGTTGAGGAGATAGGGGACATGACTCTTCGATTTCAGGGACCACATAACCCTCCCCTCCACCATGTTATTCACTCCCCATTTCCACCTCTTTCTTTGAGAACTTTAAGAATAGTGCATAGTTTCTGTCCAGTACAATCCTTGGTTTCCTTCAAGAGTGACCTTTAGTGACCCTTTCATCATGAAGACTTTCTTATTCCTTGATGATGCTTTCACATCCCTTACTCAAACTACCTTGTATTAATTTTACATGTATTCTCTATTCATATGGGGGCATGATTCAAGCTCAAGCTGGTGGCATTAGAGAATCACACTTAATTCCTTAGGTGAACCCCTAGATTCTTAAAGGGGAAATGTAGCCTTGTTCTGGGTACTGATCCTCATTGTGAAAGTATGACTTGAAACACAGATGCACAAGCTTTTGTGGGCTACAATAATAAAATGAGACCAAGTCTGGATCTGACACTTGAGTTGGACAAATCAATTTCACCAGACAAAAATCAGCAAACTGCAGTAAATAGCATTTTGGTGCATAAAGATCTGGGTGGGGGGTTAGTAGATGTTAAAGATCAGCATAAGTCAATATCATAATGTAGCAGTCAATCAATCAATGAATAAGCATTCATTCCCATGTACTCTATGTCAGGAACTGTGCTAAGTGATGGGAAACCAAGACACAAATGACACTGTCCCTATTCTCAAGAAAACAGAAGTAACTTTGAATTACTTGAAGTGAAGTTTAGAGGCTGCTTTTGAGTATGTGATCATCCTACCAGACTCTCTTCTGGTCAGTAGAAAATAGAATGTTGGAACTAATTCTAGACATCTTGGGAAATATTCCAATAGAATCCAGAAGGCATAGCATGGTCTTAAGAGAATGCCACATGAAGATTTGTTGGAGGAGAGTTAAAGATGGACTGACATTATATCTGTCTTCATCAATTTGAAGAACTTTCATAAATATCAGTGGGCTTTGTACCATAAAGCAAGGGTAGGAATAATGAGAGTAAATTGAGCTTATAGCCCAGTGCTTTGTAGATAGTAAGTATTTAATATTCTTTTTCAAAAAGTTTTGTTGATATGTTTGTTTTTATATCACAAACATTTTTAGATCTTCCCAACTCTATGAGAGCTCTCTTGTAATAAAGTAAAATAATTTCACAAAAGTAAAAATACAATAACCTCATCTGAAAGTGTACACAACATTCCAAAACTGTAGCACCTCCAACTCTTCTATTTTTGGTTTATTTTTTTTAAATTTTCCCAATTACGTGTAAAAACAATTTTGGCATTCTTTTTTTTTCAAATTTTGAGTTCTTAATTCTCTCGCTCCCTACCCTCCCAATTGAGAAAATAAGCACTTTGACATAGTTTATACATGTATAGTCATGTAAAACACATTTCCATGTAAGTCATGCTGTGAGAGAAAATGCAGATTAAAAAAAAGAAAAATGAAGTAAAGCAAAAGTGTCTGATCTGCATTCAGGCTCTAACAGTTCTTTCTCTGGAGATAGACAGCACTTTTCATCATAAGTCCTTCAGAATTGTCTTAAATCATCCTGCCTTACAAGAAAATAGAAGGGGAAGGGGTTAAGAGAAGAGAAGACAGATTAGGGGAAGGGGTATTTAGAATGCACCCCATCTTGGGATGGGGAAAGGGATAGATGGGGAGAAAATTTGGAACTCAAAATCTTGTGGAAGTGAATGTTGAAAACTAAAAATAAATAAATTAATAGAAAAATTTTTAAAAAATTTTCTTAAATCATGATTTTGCTGAGAATAGCTAAGTTATTCACAGTAGATCATCATACAATATTGCTGCTACTGTGCACAATGTTTTCCTGGTTCTGTTTATTTCACTGTGCATCAGTTCTTATAAGTCTTTCAAGGTTTTTTTGAGAGCATTGTGCTCATCATTTCTTTCTTTTTTTAAACCACATAATAGTATTTTTTCCCAATTATATGTGAAGATACTTTTCAGCATTCACTTTTATAAGATTTTGAATTTCAAAATTTTTTCTCCCTCCCTGCCTGAGATGGCAAGCAATCTGATATAGACATGTAAAATCATATTAAACATAGTTTCACATTTGTCATGATGTGAAAGAAGAATCAGAACAAAAAAAAAAACACAAGAAAAAAATACAAAGAGAAAATAGTGTGTTTCTAATTACATTCAGACTCCATAGTTTTTTCTCTAGATGTGGACAGAATTTTCCATCATGAGTCTTTTGGAATTGTCTAGATCATTGTATTGCTGAGATCTAAGTCTATCAAAGTTGATCATCACACAATCTTGCTATTACTGTGTACAACGTTCTCCTGATTCTACTCATTTCACTTAGCATCAGTTCATGTAAGTCTTTCCAGGTTTTTCTGAAATCCACCTGCTCATGATTTCTTATATCACAATAATATTTCATTACATACATATACTACAACTTTTTAAGCCATTCCCTAATTGATGAGCATCCCCTTAATTTCCTTTTCTTGGATACCACAAAAATAGGTGCTATAAATATCTTTGTACATGTGAGTCCCTTTTCCATTTTTATGATCTCATTAAGACACAGAGCTAGTAGTGGTGTTGCTGGATCAAAGTGTATGCACAGCTTTATAGCCCTTTGGGCATAGCTCCAAACTGCTCTCCAGAATGGTCGCATAAGTTCACAACTCCACCAACAATGCATGTGTCCCAATTTTCCCACATCTTCTCCAACACTTAACATTTTCCTTTTTTACCCATATTAGCCAACCAAATAGGTGTGAGGGGGTACCTCAGAGTTGTTTTAATTTGCATTTCTCTAATCAATAGTGATTTAGAGCATTTTAATATGACTATAGATGGCTTTAATTTCTTTGTCTGAAAACCACCTGTTCATATCCTTTGACTATTTATCATTTGGGGAATGAATTGTATTCTTATGAATTTGATTCAGTTCTTCATATATTTAAGAAATAAGGTCTTTATCAGAAACACTGGCAGTAAAAATTGTTTCCAAGCTTTCTGCTTTCTTTCTAATCATGGTTGCATTGTCTTTGTTTGTGCAAAACCTTTTTAATTTAATGTACTCAAAATTATCCATTTTGCATTTCATAATGTTCTCTATCTCTTGTTTGATCATATTTTTTTTCTCTTCTGCATATAACTGAAAGGTAAACTCTCCGTTGCTCTCCTAATTTTCTTATGGTATCACCCTTTATGTCTAAATCATGCACCCATTTTGACCTTATCTTTATATATGGTGTAAGCTGTTGGTCTATGCCCAGTTTCTGCCATACTATTCATTTTGTTTATATTGCTTTTTTAATTCTATTTTCATTTATTTATTTATTTGTTTTTAGTTTTCAACATTCACTAATACAAGATTTTGAGTTCCAAATTTTCTCCCCATCTCATCCCTCCCCCCACCCCAACATGGTGTGCATTCTGAATACCACTTCCCCTAATCTGCCCCTCCCTTCTATCTCCCCCCCTTCCCTTATCCCATTCCTTTTCTATTTTCCTGTAGAGCAGGGTAGATTTCTATACCCTATTGCCTGTATATCTTATTTCCCAGTTGCATTTGAAAACTTTAAACATTTGTTTTCAAAACTTTGGGTTCCAAATTTTCTCCCTTCCTCCTTCCCTACCCACCCTCATTGAGAAGGTAAGCAATTCATTATAGGTTATACGTGTATAGTCATGCAAAACACTTCCATAATAGTCATGTTGTGAAAAACTAATGACATTTACCTTCATCATATCCTGCCCCCTCATTTATTCTATTTTATCTTTTGACCCTGTCCCTCCTCAGAAGTGTTTGCTTCTGATTCCCCCTCCTCCAATCTGTCCTCCCCTATATCATTCCCCTGCTTTCTTATCCCCTTCCACCTTATTTTCCTGTAGGGTAAGATAGATTTCCATTCCCAATTGAGTGTGTATGTTATTCCCTCCTCAAGCCAAATCCAATGAGAATAAGATTCACTCATTCCCTCTCATCTTCCCTTGCTTCCCCTCCACTATAAAACCTTTTCTTGTCTGTTTTATGTGAGATAATCTACCACATTCTACTTCTCCCTTTCTCCTTCTTCCAGTATAATCCTCTCTCATCCCTTAATTTTATTCTCTAGATATTACTCCTTTACCTTCAACTCACCCCTTCTATCTATCTATCTTTCTATCTATCTATCATCTATCTACATATAATTTTTTTTTTCCCTTCCAACTACCCTAATACTGACAAAGGTCTCATGAGTTATAAATATCATTTTTCAATGCAGGAATGCATTGAAATAAGTCCCTTACGATTTCTCTTTCCTGTTTTCCTCTTCATGCTTCTCTTGAATCTTGTATTTGAAAGTCAAATTTTCTATTCAGCTCCAATCTTTTCATCAAGAATGCTTGAAAGTCTTATATTTCACCAAATGTCCATTTTTTCCCCTGAAGGATTATACTCAGTTTTGCTGGGTAGGTGATTCTTGGCTGTCATCCTATGTTCTTTGACCTCCAGAATATTATATTCCAAGCTCTCTGATTCCCTAATGTAGAAGCTGCTAAATCTTGTGTTATCCTGATTGAGTTTCCACAATACTTGAATTGTTTCTTTCTGGCTGCTTGTAATATTTTCTCCTTGACCTGGGAACTCTGGAATTTGGTTACAATACTCCTAGGAGTTTTCCTTTGGGGATCTCTTTCAGGAGGTGATTGGTGGATTCTTTCAATCTCTAGTTTACCCTCTGGTTCTACACTATCAGGAAAGTTTTCCTTGATAATTTCTTGAAAGATGATGTCTAGGCTTCTTTTTTTATCATGGTTTTCAGATAGTCTGATAATTTTAAATTTATCTCTCCTGAATCTATTTTCCAGGTCAGTTGTTTTTCCAATGAGATATTTCACTTTCTCTTCTATTTTTTCATTCTTTTGGTTTTGTTTTACAATGTCTTGATTTCTCATAAAGTCACTAGCTTCCATTTGTTCCACTCTAATTTTTAAGGAAGTATTTTCTTCAGTAAGCTTCTGGACTTCCTTTTCCATTTGGCCAATTCTGCTTTTTAAGACATTCTTCTCCTTATTGGCCTTTTGGACCTCTTTTGCCATTTGGGTTAGGCTATTTTTAAGGTGTTATTTTCTTCAGTATTTTTGTGGGTCTCCTTTAGCAAGCTGTTGACTTGTTTTTTTCATGACTTTCTTGCATCACTCTCATTTCTCTTCCCAGTTTTTACTCTACTTCTCTTATTTGCTTCTCAAAATCATTTTTGAGCTCTTCCATAGCCTATGCCCAATTCACATTTAGATCTAATAATTTTAGATTATTAACAAGGCTGCTGGGCCTTGTTAATAATTTGTAGAAATGCTGATGATTTATGTGTTTATTTTTATATTCTGCAATTTTTCTAAAGTTGTTAATTATTTCAAGCAATTTTTAGTTGATTCTCTAGCATTCTCTGAGTATACCATCATATCATCTGCCAAGAGTGATAGCCTTGTTGCCTAACTGCTAATTCTAATTCCTTTCATTTATTTTTCTTCTTTTGTTGCTAAAGGTAATATTTCTAGTACAATGTTGAATAACAGTGGTGATAATGGACAGCCTTGTCTTATACATGATCTTATTGGGAAAGCTTCTAATTTAGCCTCATTATATATAATACTTGCTGATGGTTTTAGATAGATGCTACTTATACTTTTAATGAAAACTCCATTTATGCCTAAGATCTCCAGTGTTTTTAATCAGAATGGATGCTGTATTTTGTCAAAAGCTTTCTACTGAGATAATCAGTTGAGATTATCTATTGATATAATATTGTGATTTCTGTTAGTTTTGTTATTGATCTAATTAATTATGCAGATAGTTTTCCTAATATTGAACCAGTCCCACATTTCTCGTATACATCCCACCTGATCATAGTGCACTATCCTTGTGATAAATTGTTTTAATCTCTTTACTAATATTTTATTTAAATTTTTTGTATCAATGTCCATTGGGGAAATCAGTCTATAATTTTGTTTTCTTCTGTTTTGACTTTTCTTCATTTAGGCATCAGCACCATATTTGTGTCATAAAAGGAATTTGATAGGACTCCACCTATTTTCTTAAATAGTTTATATAGTATTGTAATTAATTGTTCTTTAAATGTTTGGTAGAATTCACTTGAAAATACACCTGGCCTTTGGAGATTTTTTCTTTGGGACTTCATTGATGGCTTGTTCATTTTTTTTTTCCTGAAATGGGGTTAAGATATTTCCCCTTATGTTAATCTAGGCAATTTATATTTTTGTAAATATTCATCCATTTCACTTAGATTGTCAGATTTATTAGCATAGAGCTGGGTAAATTAGCTCCTAATTATTACTTTAATTTCCTCTTCTTTGGTTGTGAATTCACTCTTTTAATTTTTTATACTGGTAATTTGGTTTTCTCCTTTCCTTTTTTTTATTCAAATTAATCAAAGGTTTATCTCTTTCATTTTTTTTTTCATAAAGTAATCTTTTGGTTTTATTTATTAGTTCAATAGTTTTCATATTTTTGATTTATTAAATTATTAATTTATATTTAATATAATATTAAATTAATAAAATAATATAATATTAAATATTAATTTCAATTTATTGATCTCTCCTTTGATTTTCAGAATTTCTAATTTGGTATTTAATTGGGGGTTTTATTTGTTTTTTTTCTAGCTTTTTTAATTGCATGCCCAATTCATTGATCTCCTCTTTTTTTATTTTGTTCATGTAAACATTTAGAGATATGAAATTTCCCCTAAGAACTGCTTTAGCTTCATACCATAAGTTTTGGTATGTTGTCTCATTATTGTCATTCTCTTGGATAAAGTTAGTGATTGTTTCTATGATTTGTTGTTTGACCTAATCATTCTGTAGGGTTAGATTATTTAGTTTCCAATTAATTTTTAGTTTATTTTTCCATGACCCTTTTTATTGCATCATGCTTTGAAAATGATGCATTTATTGTTTCTACCTTTCTGCATTGGATTGTGAGGTTTTTATGCTCTGTACATGGTCAATTTTTGCGTAAGTGCCAAATATGCCATTGAGAAAAAGGTATATTCCTTTCTATCTCCATTCAATTTTCTCAAGAGATTCATCATATCTAACTTTTCTAAAATTCTATTCACCTCCTTAACTTCTTTCTTGTTTATTTTATGCTTAGATTTATCTAGTTTTGAGAGGGGGAGGTTGAGGTCCCCCACTAGTATACTTTTGCTGTCTATTTCTTCCTGTAACTCACTTAACTTGGATGCTATACCACTTGGTGCATATATGTTTAATATTAATATTACTTTATTGTCTATGGTATCTTTCAGCAAGATGTAGCTTCCTTCCTTATTTCTTTTAATTAGGTATGTTTTTGCTTTTGCTTTGTCTGGGATCAGGATTGCTACTCCTGCTTTTTTTATTCCAGTTGAAGCACAATACATTTTGTTCCAGCCTTTTACCTTTACTTTGTGTATATCTCTCTGTTTCAAATATGTTTCTTATAAACAACATATTGTAGGATTACTGTCTTTAATCCACTCTCTGAACTGCTTCTGTTTTATGGGAGAGTTCATCCCATTCACATTCACAGTTATGAATACTGTGTCTTTGTGTCCATCCTATTTCCTTCCCATTTGTGCTTTTCTCTCTCCCTCTTTCCCTCTTCTCCATTGTTTTGCTTCTGATCACCCCCCCCACCATGTGCCTTCCCTTCTATTAATCCCTGTCCCTTTTCCTTCCACTTTCCCCTCCTACTTCCTCTCTCCTTTTTATATACCCCTTCCTTTTCTTTCCCCTCTCTCCTCCTACTTCTCTGTAGAATAAGATAGATTTCTCTACCCAAATAAATGTGTATGCTATTCCTTCTTTGAGCCAAATCTGATGAGAGTAAGGTACAAACAATGCTTACCTGCCTCCCTTATTTTTCTCTACGGTAATATGTTTTGCACCTCTTCATGTGATGTAATTTACCCTATTCTATCTCCCCCTTTCCTCTCCTTCCAATACAATCTTTTATTTCACCTCTTAATTATTTTTAAATCATCACATCAAAGTCAACTTATGCCCACATTCTGCTTCTCTCTCTCTCTCTTAAAGATTATGCTCAGTTTTTCTCAGTAGTTGATTGAATCCAAGCTCCTTTGCCTTCCAGAATATCAAACCCTTGAATCTTTTAAAGTAGAAGCTGCTAAGTCCTGTGTAATCCTGACTGTGGCTCCATGATATTTAAATTGTTTCTTTCTGGCTGCTTGCAGTATTTTCTCCTTGACCTAGGAGCTCTGGAATTTGGCTACAATGTTCCTTGGAGTTATCAGTGGATTCTTTCAATGATTATTTTACCCTCTGGTTCTAGACTCCCTTAATCCTACCCTCCCTTCTATCAGCTCACTCCTCTCCTCTTATCCCCCTCCCCTCCTACTTTCCTGAATGGTAAGATAGATTTCTACACCCAACAACGTGTGTATGTTATTCTCTCTTTGAGCCAATTCCAATGAGATGTTCATGTGCTCCCCTCCCACTCCCCTGCATTTCCCCCTTTACTATAACATCTCTTTAGGGCTTCTTTTATGTCAGATAATTTATCCCATTCTAATTCTCCCTTTCCCCTTCTCCCAATGCATTCTTCTTTCTAACCTCTTAATTTTATTTTTTTAGATAGTCATACCATCACATTATCTCACACCTGTTCTTTCTATGTTTACTCCTTATAACTGCCTTAATAATGCAAAAAAAGCTTTTAAGAGTTACAAGTATCATTTTCCCATGTAAGAATGTATTTAAACCTTACTGAATCCCTTATGATTTCTATTTCCTGTTTATCTTTTTGTATTTCTTTTGAATTTTGTATTTGAAAGTCAAATTTTCTATTCAGCTGTGGTCTTTTCATCAGGAAGAAGTCCTCTATTTTATTGAATGTCCACTTTCCCCCTGAAGGCTTATACTCAGGTTTGCTGAGTAGGTGATTTTTGGTTGTAATCTTAGCTCTTTTTCCCTCCAGAATATCATAGTACAAGTCCTCCAAAGCTTTAATGTAAAAGTTGCCAAGTATTGTGTTAACCTGACTGTGGCTCCACGACATTTGAACTGTTTCTCTTTGGATGCTTGCAGTATTTTCTCCTTGACTTGTAAGCTCTGGAATTTAGCTATGATATTACTGGGAGTTTTCATTTTTGGATCTCTTTTAGGACATGATTGGTGGATTCATTCAATTTCTATTTTATCCTCTTGTTCTAGAATATCAGGGCAGTTTTACTTGATAATTGCTTGAAAGATAATGTCTAGGCTCTTTTTTTTTTATCATGGCTTTCAGGTAGTCCAATAATTCTCAAATTATCTATTCAGGATCTATTTTCCAGGCCACTTGTTTTTCCAATGAGATATTTCACATTTTCTCTTATTTTTTTCATTTTTGAAAATTTTTGTTGTATTTTCTCTTGGTGTCTCATGGAGTCATTAGCTTCCATTTGTCCAATTCTAATTTTAAGGAATTATTTTCTTCAGTGAGATTTTGTACCGTCTTTTCCATTTGGCCAATTCTGCTTTTAAGGAGTTCTTCTCTTCAATGAATTTCCGCATATTTTTTCCATTTGGCCAATTTTGCTTTTCAAGGTATTCTCTTCATTGGATTGTTGTGCCTCTCTTACCATTTGGTCTAATATTTTTGTTTGTTTGTTTGAAGTTGTTGTCTTCTTTGCTATTTTTGTACCTTTTTTTTTTTTACTAAACTGTTGACTCTTTTCTCATGATTTTCTTGCATCACTTTCATTTCTCTTCCCAATTTTTCCTCTACCTCTCTTACTTTATTTTTAAAATCCTTTTTTAAACCTGGAAAGACTTGTATGGTCTGATGTTTAGTGAAGTGAGCAAAACCAAGAGAATGTTGTACACAATAACAGCCACATTGTGCGATGACTAGTATTGATAAACTTAACCCTTCCCGGCAATGCAAGGATCTAAGACATCTCCAAAGGCCTGTGATGGAAAATGCTATTCACATCCAAAGAAAGAACTATGGAGTTTGAATGCAGATTGAAGCATATTATTTGCTATTTTTTTCTTCCATTGAGTTTCTTTCCTCTTTCTGATGGTTCCTCCTAATGGTTCTAATTCTTCCTTACAACATCACTAATGTGAAAATATGTTTAATAGGAATGTATACGTATAGCCTATATCAGATTGTGTGCCGTCTTGGGGAGGGTGGTGGGGAGGAAAATTTTAAACTCAAAAGCATGGAAGTGATTGTTGATCAATCAAAATAAATTAATGAAAAGAAAAATTAAATCTTTTTTATCTCTTCCATGGTCTGGAGTCAATTCATATTTTTTCTTTGAGGCTCTGGATGTAGAAGTTTTGACCTTGTTGTCTTCTTCTCTGCTTGTGTTTTGATCTTCCCTGTCACCATAGTAACGTTCTACAGTCAGGATCTTTTTCTGCTATTTGCTCATTTTCCAGACTATTTCTTGACTTTTAACGCTATGCTAAAGTTGGGGCTCTGCTCCCAAAGTGGAAACGCACACTCCCAAGCTACAGAATTTTTGTGCAGTTGTTTTCAGAGGTAATTTTGAGGACCTGTACGTTTTTGGTTCTACCAAGGGGGTATGATCTAGGGATGTGTTTACCACTCTCCTGTACTATGCACTGGTCTGAGTACCACAAGCAATTTTTTTCCACCCTGGAACTGTGACCAGGATTCCCTCTCCACTGTGGCTACAAGATCTGGTGTGCTAGATCTGTGTGCTCCTCCTTGCACTGAGACTAAAACTCAGTACTACAATCTAGATCCAAGTATGAGCAATGCAACAAAGTCCTGCCCCTGGTGCCAGCAAAAGGACTCCTGTAAATCTCCTTCTGATCAGTTGTCCTTCCCACTTACTATCTGTGAGCTGAGAGGTTTTGAAACTGTCACTGCTACCACTGATTCAGTCACCTCTGAGGCCTGCTACTGGTTTGCTGGGGTCAGATCTGTGCCTGTAAAGCCTGTGTTGGACTGTGTTTCACTCTCACCTTGGTGCAACAGACCTTTCCTGCTGATGTTCTAAGTTGTCTTGTGCTGGAAAACTGTTTCACTCCACCTTTTTGTGGGTTCTGCTACTTTAGAATTTGTTTAGAGTCGTCATTTGAAAATATTTGGCTCCACCAAACCCCTCTATTTTTAAAAATCTTTAATTAACAAAAATCTACTTTCTTTCCCTCCTACTACATGGTGGGTGGAGGGAGGAGAGAGAGAGAGAGAGAGAGAGAGAGAGAGAGAGAGAGAGAGAAAGAGAGGAGAAGGGAGGAGAGGGGAGGGGAGGAGAGGGGAGGGGAGGAGAGAAATAGAGAAAGAAACAGAGAATAAAATCAAATTACTTGCAACAAATATGTATAGTCAAACAAAATAAATATTCTTTTATTGGCTGTGTGTGTATGTGTGTGTATATATATTTATATATTTATCTGTACATATACATATACTTAATTTTGCCCCCTAATTCCCCCATCTCTCAGGAGCTGTATATAGATTTCATCATTGTTCTTCTGGAATCATTTTCCTCTGAAAGCATGCTCACTCTATTGATCATTGTTCTACTAGCTTTCAAAATTGTTTATATTTACAGTATTATTGCTATTATATAAGTTGTTTCCCTGGTTCTGCTCACATCATTTTTCATCAGTTTATCAAAGTACCCAAAATTGTGCATTAAAAAAAAATATTATGGATGTTAACTTCTAAATTGCTCTTCTGATTCTACTGACTTCCATCTGCACCTGATCACATAAATATTTTTATGTCTCTTTGAAATCTTCAATTTTCTCATTCTTACTATAGTCTATTATTCTTCAGCTGAACACACATATGAGAAGCAGGGGTAACAATTGTGATTTTTAGGAAAGCAACAAATAAACTAGTTTCAATTAAAAGAGATAGAAAGACAAACTATTTTTCTGAAAGATAAAAAAGACAATGAATTTATTTTTAAAAAGACATTTATGCTCTTGAATGCTATGGCATCTAAACACGTTAAAAATGACATTAATTAATTACCTGAATAAATAGAAAGTAAAATATAGTTTTAGGAGAACTCAATTTATCTTTTATCAGCCCTAGACAAATTAAGCAACACCAGAAGAAATGTTAAGGATATGAATAATATTTTAGAAATAATAGCTATGATAAACATTTGGTGATGATTGAATGCAAATAGAAAGAAGTGTACATTTTTTTCCTGTGCATGACAACTTTTCAAAAATTAATAATGTTTACAGACATCTATATACATATACATGTATACATATATTCTTATATGTATATGTATATGTATATATATATATCCCATATGTTTGAGCATACACACATGTGTATATATGTGTGTTGGTGTGAATGTGTGTGTGTGTCTGTGTGTGTGTGTCTGTACTTGTTGGGGAAATCAATTCATTCCATATCAGCCCTAAATAAATTGAAGTCTTGCCTGAGCACAATGAAATAAAAATTATATTATATAAAGGGAAAGCTGATAAAGTATTAAAATTCAACTTCAGACTAAATAACTTAATTCTAAACAATTTGTATTTTACTTAGCAAATAATGGAAATGACAGATAATTTAATTAAAGATAATGAAAAAAATGAGATCACATATCAGAGTTTTGGGATGCCAAAATAGTCCTTAGGGGGAAATTTATATTTCTATACACTTTTATTAATGAAAAAGATAAAGAGCATATCAATGAATACATACTAGAAATAAAATACTAGAAAATCATCAAATTCAGAAAAAAAAATTAAGTGCCAAAATAGAACTCCTGAATGTCAAAGAAGAGATTAGCAAAATTGAAGACAAAACAGGAAAAAAAAATAATAAATAAAAGGATGAGCTCTTAAAAATAATAAAATAAAGAAGCTATTATCTAACTTGATTAAAATGAAGAAAGCTAAAAACCATATCAATATGATCAAATTGAAAAAAAAGACAATTCATGACAAATGTGCTAGAAATAAAAGATATTATTAGAAACTATTTTACCCTGCTATATGACAATAAAAATAAAAATAATAATAATTAATATTTTCAGAAAATAAAAAATACCCAAATAAACAAAACTAGAAACAGAAGTATTTAATAAACATTTAGTTAATCATTAGGTTGCAAAGAGGAAGTTTTATGTTCAATTTAAGGAAAACCTTCCCAATAAAAGGGCCATCCACAATAGGAATGGGACCTCTTAAAAGGTGGTGAAGTCTACAAGGAGGGGCAGGGTGAATACTGTTCAGATACAATCCAGAGAAAAGTCAGGTTTACCTGGAAGTTTCAGTAGGTGACTTCCAAGTTGATTCTAGTTCTGGATTTTGGTGTTACATGTATGGGAGATTGTTATGAGTTTGTCATACTGAACAGAGTAAAGAGCTATCATTATGCCTAGCTCCATCAACTTAAACATTCTGCAGTTCTGTCATTTAATAAACAGATATAATGTTTATATGATGTGTTGCCTGGCAACATCCTTCAAATTAGTAACTTAGTAATTTATCTCCATCATCCTCATAGACTCTCCATCACCTCCCTGACCCTAGCCTCCAGGCTAATCAAATGTCTTTTTGACATTCATATTAATTGGATTTAAGTGAGGCAGTATTGAGCTAAGTCATCAGCATCATTCTCTCTTCCAGAGTCATCAAAGTCCAGTGGCAAGACAAAAGTTACCATGGCTGGCAATGACTTTGGATGCAGTGTATGACCTTGGTATTTTCAATGTCTCACCAAGCTCTATGTAATCTGCTGCCTTCATGGCCCATTAAAACAAACTATTCATATATGGCTATTCTACCAGGGAAAATCTTCACACGGCACACAATCTCTCTCCCCACCCCCAACTCATGGATGGGTTTGAGATCCTTCTATTACCTTAAGCCTGGTTTATCCCATGTGTCAAAACCATTTTCCTGGGGTGTGGCCACTGCACATGCTACAATTTCTTGAAGTCATAGGAGAGAGTTGGGTGGCAGGTGGACACCAAAAGTGGAAAGCAGTCCTGAAAAGGGCTCAGCAGCCCTTATACCAGAGGTACTAGTCTTCCCTGAACACTCAAACATCCCAGCTAATCAAATAACTTCCGAACCAGGCTCCTCATCTCTATTGTTCCTCTTATGCAACTCATCCCTTTCACTGTTCCCAGGACAATGCTTTTTTTGTTTTGTTTTCTTTTGTTTTGTTTTGTTTCATTTTTAACACAGAAATCTTGTTCATGTAATTCTCCTGGTTAGCATTGCTTTTAAAAAAATGTTTACTGTCTCTTACCAGATAAAGTCCAAATTCCTGAGCTTTTTGTGTAAAGAGGCCTTCCAAAACTGGGCTCCACACCATCCTTCTCATTCTCCTGGAGACTCAACATAGCAAATAACTGGACTGCTTAGCACCCTACTGACCTGTTTATTTGTTTGTTTTTTACCTGATTCCATGTACTTGAGTTATCATTTGACTGGAAACACTCATATCCAGGTGCTGAGGTTCTACCCTTAAATATCCAAATCAAATAATGTCTCTACCATGAAGCCTTCCCTGACCTCTCTAATCACTAACAGCCCTTCCCCACCAGGACTTCAGAGCCTTTCTACGTGGCCCTTATCATATACTCCATGTGTACATAGAATGTACATGTTTACATGCACTCTAAAATATGCATGTATGAAAATAAGGGTTAGCCCCACTCTAGTACATATACCATTTGTCATTTTGTGTTGTGAATCTCTGAGTCTACTTTTCATAGGATCATGGACCTATAACTGGAAGAAACTCAGAGGCTACTTTAAAGCAACCTCTTCATTGGCAGGGGACATAAAAGAGGCCCAGACACAGTCAAGCCCTTGGCCAAGACCACACAAGCAGTAAGCAGCAGAGGCACAATTTGAAGCCATATCCCGAACTCCAAGATCAGCTCACTTTCCACTGTATTGCCTTCTGTCAACTAGACAGTAAGATCCATGAGGGCAGGTACTATGTCTTACATAAGTTTCATGTCTTCCTCTAGCTCTATGTAATAGATGTCCCATGAGTGGTGGCTAAAGCTGAATTGGTTTGGTTCCTTGAAGGAACATGCAGTAAATGCACAAAGACGTCCCCCTCCAGTAGTTCTCTGAGTGCCCCCCCTTCCCCACTGACAATTATAGGATGCCAGATTTTGTTTGGCAAATTTTTGACTTAAATCTCTTCCTAGGCATATCTACACTATGCCATCGCTATTCAAACACAATCTGCCTCCCACCTCACCTCTGCCCCTGGGGTTCAGGGCTCTGATAGGTGAACTTTCTCCTCATCCTGATCCAGATCAGGCCTCCATGGAACTTCCCAGTCATCTCCATGCAATATGCCCTCCCTTCACCCCAGTTTTCTTTTAGGTGTTTTCTTCTCTCATTAGAACACAAGCCACTTAAGGTCAGAGACTGTGCCCTCATACACACATTTCCAGTGAATAGCACTGGCACTAGGCACAAACAATAAGCATTAAATAAATACTCTTTACTTCCTTCCTCCTTTTCTTCCTTCCTTCCTTCCTTCCTTCCTTCCTTCCTTCCTTCCTTCCTT
>NW_020954623.1:3888193-3891352 GCF_900497805.2 Vombatus ursinus | reverse complement strand
CTTCCTTCCTTCCTTCCTTCCTTCCTTCCTTCCTTCCTTCCTTCCTTCCTTCCTTCCTTCCTTCTTTCCTTCTTTCTTTTCTTCTATCTCTTGAGAGGACCTGAAAAAAAAAGAAACTCAACAACTCATGTATGACTTCCTACACCCATACTCTGTTCCAATATTTAACACTCTAAAGGACAGCTGATCTGTCTTAGATATTCCTTCCAATTTTTCAGATTGTCACTCATTAATAGCTGCTCATTATGTGTAACTCTTTTTTTGTGTTCTCCCATAAGTATATCACCCACTGTGCTGGGGAACTTCCTTGTTATTCCTTGATGTAGAAATAGAGCACACAGTCAGTCAAGATAGAAAACCTTTAGTGTGGACAAGGCAAGGAAGAAAACTAGAGAGTAACAGGATACTAATTACCAGGAAATCTAGTGCTAGGTGAGAAAAAATATCTTTCCAATACTTTTGAATCAAAGTAAAATATAAACTTGTTAATTGAAAGTTTTGCATGGAGGAAATATATGGAAATCACAGTCCTGCAAATTAGTATGTGCCCCAGATCTAAGTGAAGTCATGCCAGGCCAAGAGGAAATTAAGCAAATCGAGAAAATTAAACCAGTGATCTACACTCAATTGGAGAAGTTCCTAGTAATTCCAATTTATTTTGCAGGATGAAGGTGGGGTTGGAGAGAAGGCAGAGAGCAGAGATGAGAGACTTTGGCTCTTATGTGAATTGATGTGTGTCTCCAGTTGGGACTGGGAGTTTGGTAGCCCATTGCTAGAGCAGTAGGGGCCTTAAGGTTTTCATATTATCATAATTGCCTAGATTTCTTGAATTCTCTAAATAATTTCCAAGACATTTGGTCCAGTTTGACCACATAGACCTGGCCAGGAATGGCAAAGCTGAGCTTTCTACATATAATTCAGTATAACAGAGAAATATACATGACTCCTTTCTGATGTTACAAAGATTTCACGAAACCCGCTGACATGCAGATTTAAGCCACGTATCTTTAGGTGGTTGAAGCAGGAGAATGTCCTTTTATTTTTATGTCATTTTGTGTTATGAATCTCTGAGTCTACTTTTCATAGGATCAAAGATTAGGTTTCCCTCTTTGGAGCTGTTTAAAACTTCTTAACCATCAGTTTGCAAAGAAAAAATGTCATATTTCAGCTTTATTAGCTGCCTCTGATTTCCCCCTGCCCCCAGACTAGCATTGTGTCTATGACAGTTTCTCTTGTCTCATTGAACCAACAAGTCCACTATCAGAAGAGACACTGGGGCATGGTCTATCAACTGATCCATCAAGCATTTGTGAAGCACCTACTATGTGTCTGACTGCAATGAAAAGAATGGTTGACATAGAACCAGGGGATCTGTCCCATACCATCCACATGAGTAGAGAGAAATCATCGGACCTCTCTGAGCTCCAACTTCCTCATTTGTACAATGGGACTGAGAATAGTCAGAGGATTTACCCTACAGACTTCCCTTGGGGAAAGCACATTATAAACCCTAAAGCACTATGGAGATGAGTTCTTTGTGTTTTGGTGTTTCTGATGATTATAAAAACCTCCTGGAGACCTGAAACTGATGTGTATAATGACCACCTGATTTGGAATGTTCTCTCTCTCCATCTCTACCACCTCCTTTTCTTCACTACAGAAGGGGTGCAGAGCTGCACTAAATGATGTGGATGAGAATGCTGGGATGGGGTGGAGAAGATGAGGAGGAGGAAGATGATGATGGATGGGTTATGACGATAGTTTCCATTTCTTTAGCAGTTGACCATTCACAAAAGACATCCCTTCATATAAATCTTGTCAGAACAATAGAAGGCAAATTTTACATAGGAGCCCTTCACAATGGGTCCCAAGCTACAATTCCAGCTCCATCTATTACACACTATTGTCTTCCGAGCACACTGCAGTCCAGTCCAATTGGCCTTGCTCTTACTCATCCATGGCTCCTGCTTGATGCTTTTGTGCATACTAAATGTCCTCTCTGCCTGAAATGTGCTCCTTCCTCTTCTCTATCTTTCATAATCCCTAAATTCTTTTAAGGCTGAGCTCAACCACCTTCTTCTACATGTAGCTTTTACTGATCTTCCAAGTGGTTTGTGCCTTCCCTCTAAAATCCCTTTGTATCGGTTTTGTGCATAGATAGATATCTACACAGAAATCTATATCTACCTATATCTACATTTTTATGTATATTTATGTCTAGCTACATCTATCTACAGATAGATACCTATATCTATCTAATGAGAGATATAAAATGTCTATATATTCATACATCTCCATATTTATATATGTATGCATATATCCACCTCTTCTATATCTCTCCATATTTGTCTATCTATAAACATTCATGTACAGATAATTTTGATATCCCTACTTAATTTCATCAGTATTTACTTAGTTCATTATGACTTAATGAATGTCAATGATTGTGTTCACGAGTTAAGCAGAATAGAACTAAGTTTGAGTTAGTTATGTAAATTAATGTTGAGTTAGCATTCATTCATGATGTTTTGAGGGTTATATTTATCATATTTGATTTATTAGATAGATTCCCACAGTATTATTTAGGCCTGTTATAGGAATTTATCAGTGTATTACACACATACACACACACACACACATCCCTAAATGTATTACTTAAAATAAGGTTCATAAGTCTCAGCAATAAGTCCCCCAAACACCACATATACTGCTGTGAATTGCTACTTTTCACTCCCTTTGCTTCAAAACCACAACTTCCTTGGTACCCTAGAATACTGCTGGTCAAACACTGCTTTTTGATGGCTTGTGGAAAGCCACTGTTGGAGTAGCCTGGAGTTGATGACTTGTAGCTGATGGCCTGAAGCTGATGACCTATGAAAGGCCTATGGACAAAGTAGTTATGGTTGATGGACATTGCCTTTAGCTAATCATGAGAGTTCCCGTGCTTCCGAAGACCAGCCCAATTATAGGAATCTTCATGCTTCTAAAGGAACTTCCAAAGGAGTAGGGGACTTCCCAGGGACTCTGCAAGGTCTATAAAACCTATCAGCTTGTGATCCTTAGGGGCCTTTCCTGAGAGGAAGGTCTTGCATCCAAATGCTTAGGGACCAACAATCTCCCTAATAAATTGATCCCTACTTAGGGCTCTGCCTCAGTTGT
>NW_020954623.1:3858193-3885693 GCF_900497805.2 Vombatus ursinus | reverse complement strand
CTGTAGACAGGCCTTAACAAGCAAGTGTTGGCAGGTGAGCAAGTTATGCATTGCCAGGAAGTCCAGCATATATAAAAAGGAATGTGTGTGTAATGACTTGTTTGCAATAGGATACTCTAAGGTTACATGATGCAATATTGTGGAATCAAAATTTCAGTGTGGGAAAAAAAGCTCCACAAATTTACAGTAAATTATTACATTTAAGATGTATCACTTAAAATATTTTATATATTTTTTGAAATTATGCAAATTAAAAAAAAATTAAAAAGTTAAAGAAAGTAGATTTCCATTGTGCTGAGTAATTTTTTTTTTCAAAAGGGGGCAGTAGGACAAATATGTTTAGGAACCTCTGATCTACAGCTACCTTTTCTCTCCCTTTCAGCAAAGACCTTTGTCTCTAGAGCAGAGAGGCCATCTGTTGTGAAGTCCTCCATTATCTCACTCCAATTCTCCAAAACACTCACAATTAAACTCGTTCTTGGTTCCCTTGTTTCTATTTCTGCTGAAAATGTGGTCTATCTCTTTGATAGGTTGAATTGTTTTCTTGGTAGCATTCCCTCCCATCTGTACTGGGAGTTGGTCATTCCTTTTCTTTCCCTTATCTTAGATCTTTCCTTATCCACAGGTTTCTTATCTATTGTATGCACATATTTCTAGGCTTCCCTTATTCTAAAAACAAAACAAAACAAACAACAACTACAACAACAAATTACAAAGAACACTAAATGTACAATGCTGCCATTTCTACAAACGGCCATCCCTTATTTCCACTTTTCATAGCCAAACTCTTCAGAAGCTCACATCCCAAGCTCATTGCCTCCATTTTCTTGCTTCCTACTCACTTTTTAGTTCCTTACAATATGGTTTCTCATCACATCACATCAATGGAATTGTTCTCTCCAAAAGCATTAAAGATTTGCTAATGACAAAATCCAGTGGTTTTCTCTTTTCATTCTTTATCTCTTCAGGTCTGGACTTTATCATCCACGGCTACTTATTGGACACTTTACTCCCTAAAATTATTCATTATTGCCCTGGGACCCCATCTATTCACTTTACCCATTCTGTGATTTCATCAGATCCTATGCATTCAGCGACCATCTCTATGACGATGAATTCTAAACCTTTATATCAAACTCTAATATTTCATCAGAATTACAGTCCCCTATTTCCAACTGCCTGCTGGACATCTCCATTTGGATGTCTGAAAGTCATCTGGAACTCAACATGTCTAAAGCAGACATTGTCCATATCAATCATTTTCTGTTGATAGCACCACCATCAGTTGTGTGGTTTGTCCTTCATTCTCAAAGAAAACCATGACATCAGGGAGATGATGACATGACTTGCAACTGACTCAGCCTCACTTTTCTCCTCCAGACCATCTGGGTCCAGTGGTCAGATATTGATTAGGACGACTGGAGATGGCCCAGGATGCAGTGGGAGACCTAGGCCCTTTTAAGTTAAGGTCTTTCCAGGTTCTCACTTTGAATGAGGCAACACCCATTCAGTGAATAGGCCTTTTTAAGAAGTGAGTCAAGGGATGTCTCCTTTGATTAAAAAAAAATCAAACAGGGAGGGGAATACCCTCAGGGTTCCTGGCCAAATCAAAAAAGGTTACTATTTACATTCACTCTGAGCCAGGATGGCCCAAAAAATAACCAGTAAGTGGTGCTTGGGCAGGGACCTATTGTCCAATCCATGAGATCCAAATGAATTGGGTTTAAGACTTGGTGTTTGAGCAAGAAATCTAGCCAGTAAACCTCAAGTAAACTAGGTGGTTTTCTACCATCAAAATTTACCTTCATTTGGGAAGAACACCTTCAGGGGAAAGGAGAGGGAGAGGAGAAGAAAAGAGAGAAGGAGCAGCTCCACAACCCAGTTCCACAACTGGAACTGGTCAACTGTGTTCCCATCAATGTACTCACTCAGGATTGCAGCTTCAGAGTCATCCCTGACCTTTCCCTTTCTAGTGCTTCATGTCCAATTCATTGTAAATTCTAGTCTATTCTACCTCAATGCTGCTTGCATCCATTCCCTTCTCTACTCACACACTTTCTCCACTGGTTCAGGGGCTCAGAAACTCTGGGATGGAAAGCCACAGGCTCCTGAATGGTTTTTTCCTCACTCTCCTATAATCCAGCTTTCACACAGCTGTAACTCAGATTGATATGTGCACTAAGACTTAGATTTGCCCACCTCAGGCCTCCCTCTATTTCTACTACTTCAGAACAAACAAACAAAAAACATACATATAAAAACAATTCCATGGCTCCCTAATGGCTTTAAGATAAAGACCCAAATCCTTAGGTTGCCATTATTGAAAACCTTTCACAATTTTATTTTCACCTCCCTTTCCAATCTTGTCTCAGATTAGTACTTCTCATTTGCCCTCAGTTCTTATTGAACTGGCCTACTATCCACTCCCTATGTATGGAGTGCCACCTCCCCCCGGTTGAACTTTGCAAAAAAAAATAATAATCCCCCTATGGGTTGGGGGGCGGGATACACTCATTCATTCTGCATATTGGCAATTGAGAAGCCTCAGGCTCACTTCAAAGCCCAGCCTTGATGATCCCTCCTCTCTGAGACTGTTCCTGACTCCCTCAGTTATAAACATTCTCCAACTAGAAATTGTTTGCACATACTTCACATTCATGTTTATACTTTTTTCTATCTTTTACCACAACCACCACTACCCCCTCCCCAGAATCTGAGGTCCTCATGGTTAGAAGCTGTTTGCTGTATTTGTAAACCCACTGACAGGTAAAGTGCATTTCCCTTAGAAAATAAACAAAGAAACAAGCAGAAAGCCTATGCCAGTGATTTCCAGGGCATACCAATATCCCAGGGAGGAAATGCACTTCTCAGTGTGCCCTTCAGCTCCTGCAACTTAGGCTTGTAGCTGTGCCTTTGAAGAGGTTCTTGGTCTCGGGTCACTTGGCTAGTAGTGGTGCCTTCCTGATTTTGATGCAAGGTCTTTATTCACTAAGCCATTCTGCCTTGAATATTGAAGGCATGCAATTCATGTTAAATTGTTTGTGAAATTGGTTTGAAACTCCAATAGGCAGGTGACTTTTCCAGGGTGATACAATCAATTAAATCAATCAATTAAGCACCTATTATGTGCCAACCTTAAGCACTTACTATGTGTCAGCAGATAGAGAGCTCAATGGATAGAGCACTGAGCCTGGAGTCAGTAAAATCTGAGCTCAAATCAGGCCTCAGACACTCAGTAGTTGTGTGACCCTGGCCAGTCAGTAAACTTCTGTTTGTCTTAATCCACTGGCAAACCACTCCAATATCTTTGCCAAGAACTCCCTTCCCCCTCAAAAACAAAAACGGAACAAAACAATGGGGTCAAGAAGAGTCAGTCAGGACTGAAAAACTGAAAAATCATGCTCCAGACACTTCTGAGCCCTAGGGATACAAAGAGAGGCAAATCACAATCTCTGCCCTCACGGAGTTTACAATGTAAAGGGGAAGGCAACATGCAAACAAACATATACAAAACAAGCTATATACAGCACAAATGGGAAAGAATCCAAAGAAGGAAAGCCTGAGAATAAGAGGGATTGGGGCAAGGTCCACGGGGCCTTGAACCCAATTCTGTTCCCCTGCTTTCCAGTCTTCCCTCAGTCTGAGGCTGAGGAAGAAAGCAGGATGCTGCAGCAGAAAAAACTGGAGTCGCCAGTGTGCCAATGGGCATGTCCTCTCCCTCCCCGAGTCTCAGTTTTCTCCCCGGTAACTAGCAAGGGGGCGCGGCTGGACTGTATCATGCCTAATGAA
This sequence comes from Vombatus ursinus, assembly GCF_900497805.2. Classification (NCBI taxonomy): domain Eukaryota; kingdom Metazoa; phylum Chordata; class Mammalia; order Diprotodontia; family Vombatidae; genus Vombatus; species Vombatus ursinus. The sequence goes on along the minus strand of NW_020954623.1, from coordinate 3,881,904 downwards.
AACTCCTTAGCAGCTCATCACCCACAGACTCCCACAGTCTAAGACTCTGTGTAGGGTCAGCCTGAAGCCTCACTCACCCCCTGGGCCCCCTACCTCCCAGCCTTGGTTGGGCCAGGCTCTTTCCGGGCATAGAGAACTGCCCTTTGCCCTGGAGACTCTAGGAAGTGCCCACCTCGGTGCCCTCTGGCTCCCTTGCCAGTGAGGTCCCATGCCCGGCCCCGCTGGGCTGACCTGAGGAGACCGGCGGGTTCCAGGGGCAGTGCCCAGACAGAGGGACGAAGCTGGCCAGAGCCTCACATCCCTCCCAACCTTGTCACATCTCCCCTTCCTGTGCCTGATTCGGCCAGCGAGGGGAAAACCAGGCTGAAGGCTGGGGCTGCGGCGGACCCCCACGCCACCCCGCCCGGCCACCCGGGCAAGGAGGGGGAAGGGGCTGAGGGGGCGGGGCCGGGGGCGGGGCGACGTCGCGCGTCGCTTCTGAATGAAGTGGAGCTCCGACTCCGCCGCCTCTGCCACCGCTGCCTCCGGTGCCCGGCTCAGCTCGGCTGCTCCAGGCTGCCCCGGTCTGGGTCCACTGGGCTCCCGCCGCCGCCTCCGCCTTCGCAGGTGCCGCCGCCAGGCCTGCCCTTGCCCCCGCAGCCCGCAGCCAGGGGGACGGCGGCAGGAGGCGGCCGGAGCCTGGCACCGATGGGCAGCGGGCAGCGTCCTCGCCCCCTCCCCGGCGCCGCCGCCGCCTCCCCTGCCCAGGGTCGCCCGTCCGGCTGAGCGGCGCTTCCTCCCGCGCGTCCCCTGGCCGGCCGGGCAGGGGGACGGGCGGCAGGCTGGCCGGCCGGGGCATGTAGGATGCTCCCGGGTCCGAGCCTCCCGCGGCGGCGGCCCCGCCGGCCCCCGCAGCCTCCCACTCAACTGCTCTGGCAGATGAACGCCGAGCTCTCCCCTCAGCCGCCGCCGCCCTGCCTGTGGATGGTGCCAAGCTCCGGGGGGCTCTTGCGGCTGGCATCTGGGGTTGTGCCCCCGCCTCTGCTGCTGCCCTCGCCCCCCCAGCCGCCGCCACCACTGCTTCCTGGGGTGCCCGGTTGGCAGGTGCCCTGCGAGCCCTCCTTTCTCCCGCTGGTTCCTGTGCCCTCAGCGGCGCCCGATCCCCCAGCGCCTCAGTACCCCTTGCTGAACGAGCAGGTAAGGATGAGCACCCCTGTTCCCCCTACCCCTCTGCCTTCTCGTGCTCCCTTGGGCCTGTCCCTCCACAGCTGCCAGGGCGCACTGGGGTCTGCCTTTGCTCTCTCGGGGCAGCGCACCGGGCCACATGCCTTCCTTTCAGCTCGCTCTCCGCTTTCCTAGCTTTTATCCTCCAGGGTTCTCGGACTTCCAGAATGATCAACATGCAGCCTGGCAGCGATCCCTCTGTCCCCACCCCCAAAAGTTCGTGCTTGCAGCCCCCGTTCAGGATCTCGGGGCGGGGGGGGGGGTATAGGAATGCTTCCAGAGCTATTGGAGAAGTCACATTAGAGGTGGATGACCCTCTTTGGCCAGAGAACCGACAACCCTCGGGATAACTTTCTTCTCCTACACTGGTTTCGCTGTCCAGGAGGCTGGTGCTGAAGTTCCAGGCTGCTAAAGACCGTGGGCTGCAGCCATGTACCTACCATGGCGGAGTTACACACGCAGAAGTTAATACTTTCACGGTCTCTGACAGACTTCAAAAGCAAACAAGGGGGTGTGCGAATCGATAGTTATCTCTCATTCTTATCTGGGTGGGTATTCTCTCCTCCCCCCTTAAAATAAGACCTAGGGCATTCACCAAAGGAAATCTTATTCCACGGAAGCGGGTGGGGGAAAAAAAAAAGGTATTTAGGAAAACGAACTTGTAACATTTAATGTTTTCTGAATCCGCTTTCCTTGTCCTACTGAAGCCATAAAATTGTTTCATGATATACTGCACTTCAGAAGAGTTTGTCTCGAATAAGAGGATGAGAAAGGCGAGAAGAGCAGAAATGAGAGGGAGCCAGAATATAAGGAACAAGATCAAGAACGGGGGGAGGGAGGCAGACACAGACACAGACACAGGCACACACACACACACACACACACACAGAAACAGACAGACAGACACACAGAGAGAAAAGGAGACAGAAAAAGACAGAGAAAATGGTTTCAATTAGGACTGATTTCAATTAGGAGGCACAATAGAAGTCTCCTTTCGGTAAATGCTCGTTGAGTTGTCTTCCGGGTATCTATGCAGATATTGCCCCTTACTCTGATCATTAACTTCATTAGCATGTTTGAATAAATGTTGTGCAAAAAATGGGAGACTTCTATGTATCTCATTCCAGCTGCATCTTGTGAAATTGATGCAGCCCCTTCTCTTTATCATTTTAAAAGTGGACTGTAAGAACTAAAACTAAATCATGTATTTAATTATCTGTGATATTTTCATATCCGTCCAATTTCTTTTTGCATTTGTTAAATAAACCTCTAGCCATTGCAACATTTTGAAGCTTGCCATGTCTGAATGCTACCACTAGAGGTATATAATGCCAAGGAACTAACATTTTCTGTTTAGAAAGCTGCAATTGTGTGTGTGTGTGTGTGTGTGTGTGTGTGTGTATTATGTATATATGTATGTATGATCTTAAAAATCAGATAGATGTTGTGAGATTTTCTCTACCATTAAGCCACACCTCTTGTTAATTACTCACTAATGAGGATTCATTTATGTATACATAAGAATCTTTTTTGAAAACCTTGAGCTGTTTGTATTCAATGTGAGTTTTTACCATTGTGTTATATGCATTAGGTTTTGTTAGTCATTCTAGACTCAATAATGTAGTTATATTTTATTTGCAAGCTTCTTTCTTTAGAAACTTTAAGCCTTAACACTTAAGCTTCTTTTTAATGAGAAAATAAAAGGGTCATTAAGGGAAGTGTTCATTTAAGAGAAGATGATTTTTTATTGCCTTAAATTGGGAGAAAGGGGTCATTAATCTTGAAATGTCATGAAATATAGAATTTTTCATGTTTATCAAAACAATCCAAGGGTGAAAAAAATACATTTTGCCATATCTTTTACTCATAGTTGACAATCCTTTAAACAAATTTTTTGGGAAAAGGGTCGTTCATCACCTCATCATTTATGTGCTGGTATCTTTATGCTTGGAAGTTAGTTTTCTGTCAGTATTCAAGAATGCAGTACTCAACATTGATTTGTAATGTTACTAAACCAATATATTTACCATCATGTTCACTGTTCATGAATTGTGGTACTCATTTAGCACTGCAGAATGGGAAAATATATTTGATATTTCAATCATTTTTAGAAATATAAATGTCTTTTTTTGTTTAAAAGTAGTCATTGGACTCAAAGACCTCTATATAAATCAGCAGTTATTTAGACCCAAGCATTGTGGATTTATTTTAGAATAAACAAAACTTCAATTTCCCTTTTCTATCATTTTGTTTTTTAGTGGATGCTTGGAGCTCAGTCACCTGTGATAGGATTTTCTCCCTCTTCTAATGTGGATTTGATCCCTATTTTCCCCCATGTATATACTTCTGCTCTTCCACCTCCTGTAGGGAAAAGTTGGCTAGACAAGAGGATGCCCAACTGTAAGGTAAAAATGCCAATAATTTAGTTGGATCAATAGATTTTAATTGTTAAATTGTATACATGTCATTATAAGAGAAAAACGGTAGGATTTTTAAACATTATTATTGCAACATACCAAGCATCTAAACCCTTGCACAGCAAGAATGGCTTATCAAAAATATCAATATGTTGGATTAAAACCCAAAGCCTCATTTTTTTTAATTCAAGGCAATGACTGAATTATTTTCCATTGGCATTTCATTTTCTTACATTTTGAATTTACTATTTTATGCTTTTTCTTCTTTGCTTATTTGGGAACACATGAATTTGAATGGTTTATGTTGTAGCATCCTTAAAATTACTTGGTCAGTATCAGGGATCATTATATATGTATAATGCACACATGCATGCATATATATATGTATATTTATATATATATTATATATATGTATGTATGTATGTGTGTGTGTGTGTGTGTGTGTGTGTGTGTGTGTGTGTGTGTCTATGGTACATATTAAAGTAAGGCACTCTTTCCACCAAAGCAGAAGTCAACTGTAGCTCAGTGGATGCATTTAGATGCTATTGGACTCTGTGAGAGGCTAAGTGATTTGTCCATGCTCACAAATATAAGAACCAAATGTAAAATTTGAATTCAGGCAAGTGTTCTGGCATCTTCGTCTAGTACTGTATTCATTAGATTTTTGTGCCTCTCAATGGTTGCATGTAATTAATAAAATAGTTGCCTTTCTTCTCCCCCACCCTAAACAAGTTTGGGTTGTTGTTTATGCTTAGACAATGACAGTTAAAGTCACAAACTAATTATTATTTTGATCATTGTACAAAGCACCCAAATGGTAAAAGGATATTTGGAACTGAAATCTGCATTTTGGCAACCTACTTTGGCCAAAGATATCAGTCTATTCCTAATGTCTTAATTTCCATTTGATTGTGTAGCATAGCCAAAGTTTGGGTTTCTACAATCAAAAGTCTGAAATACATCTCAATAGATGAGCCCAATAGATCTCAACAATTCATTCCAAGTTATGACCAGGCTGGATCTCCACCTTGTTATATCATGGCACTTAGCTCATAACATCACTGAAAACAGTGGATTGGCTAGAGTGGGCTCCTTTTATTGGCTGGGAATAATGTTTATCAATTTTAGGTTTCCTTGTCTTTCTATTGTATTTGCATTGGCCTTGATTTCTAGAGTCAATCTTACTACAAAGAAAGGTATCTATCTATTACCCTATGGGGTCAATTCATCATAATTCTTTCCATTACCCAACTATACGGAAGAAGCTGGAGTATTGTTCTTTTATTTTCAAAATTTGACTGGAATTTTGCTAGAATTTTCAAAACCAGGTGTAGACACAGCCTAGTAGATTCTGAGTACGAGATAGTTTATTTATATTAATTCAACAACAATTATTTCTTCTAACTACATTCAGAAAGGCTATCTTTATGAAAGTCACACAATTTGTAATCATCTACAAATGCCCATTATTCTGAACCAATGTAAGGCAGGACTGAATAGTGTTTATTTTCTTTATTGTGACAACTTACTTAAGATATTCATTTTACTTTATCTTGAACAGATATATTTAAATAACACATTTGCTCTGGACTCTACTTGGATACATCCTGAGGAATCAAGATTGTTTCATGGACATGAAAAGCCACATTTAATGACAAACCAGGTGGCTGTGGCTGTATCTAGGCCAGCCCCTGCCTCCAGGCATCTCCCCACAGTGGTGTTAGCACCTCAGCCTATACCAGGTTGGTAAAAAATGATGATGATGACTTCTGTTCATCATCTTTTACTCTCTCCAACTGATTGTCATATGGCATTTATTGTGAATAGTATATAGCTCATGTTCATGGAAACCATTTTGGTTAAAAAAATTCTATTTGAGTGAGCAGGAGGTAACCTGATATAAGGGAGTTAGATACTATCTTATGTGTTAGCAAACTGAAAAGATGGATAATACATAGAGAATTTTTTAATCAGTGCTCTATTTTTAGAATTTTATCTTATCGTCTATTGGCAGCTAATAATATAGGATGCTAACTGTTCAGTCAACCCAGTTTAAAAAAAAAATACTTACATGGGACAATGTGCCTGAAAAAAATCACTAATCTTGAATGGGCCACTAAAATTTAAATGTTTTAAAATTTCCTACCACTCTGTCATTTTTTTTTTTTTGCTTTTTGGTGAGGCGATAGGGGTTAAGTGACTTGTCCAGGGTCACAAAGCTAGTAAGTGTCAAGTATCCGAGGCCAGATTTGAACTCAAGTCCTCCTGACTCCAAGACTGGAGTTCTATCCACTGCATACCTAGCTACCCCTACTTTGCAATTCTTTACAACCAGGATAAATGCTTCACAAATGTTAAATGAAGGAAATATACCATTTCAAAGATTAATTTAGTTCAGATTTTAAGTTTCCATCACCTAAGAGATCATTTGCCCTAATTTAAAAAGAAAAGTGACTCCTTTCCTGGATAGAATATTTTATATTAATCATGTAATGATGGAGAAATAATAAAATCCTTTTTACTTAAAAAATTATTTTAATATATCCTGGACTGATAATTATATGATACAAATAAATACTGGTCCCATCAACATCCTCCGAACCCTTTCTTATTATGGAATTGGTTTTAATATTTCACAATTATATTAGTTTTTTTTTCCATTTCCCTGATACATACATATATATATATATTCAAATATAGCAACAAGGAACATTTCCTTTGGATCGCAGAGAGTTCTGTTAAGGAAAAAAAGCATTTTTTTTTATTATTTCCAAGCATCCCTTATGCTAACGAGCAATGAATCTTATTTAGCACTGAGTCCTAGAGAGCAATTCAAATGTTTTCTGTTTTTCAGAGGTTGTAATGAAACTTGCCTGCGAAGTGCCTTCTGTTCTTGCCTTTCTTAAATTATTGATTAACTGTAAAGTAGATCAACATCACATAGTTATATGTTTGCAAATATGTTTACAACAAAACAATAATGTGGCCTGTTTGATTTTCATTCTGTGAAAAAGGATTTGCTTATTTGGCTCCTCAGTTTATATCATTTGTTTGTTTTTAAGTTGTAGTCTAATCATATGAGTAATTTTGATACTAATACAATTTCGACTGTGGTAATCTGACATAATGATAATGAGGATAGGGTCAATGTCCTAATCCCTCCAAGCATCTTAGCACAGTGCCTTTGCATAGTTGGTGCTTTATAATAGTTGTTGACAGAATGAGTGAATGAATGAATTCAACCAATTTGTTCAGTGAAAAATATTCAGTCAACTTAGCCCTTCTTTGTTTTATCAACTCAACAACCAACATTTTTGACTGCATTGTCCAGTTTTCATCTGGTAATGGCTACCAAGTGTATATTAGAGACAATCTGAGTTCAGTGGTTTTTTGATGAAATATGCTGTTGTACTTTTGTATAGCCAAGTGTAGATGCATATGAGGATGCTTCTTGCAAAACCTTCATGACAAATGTGACTTTCTCAGCAATGTTCTATGATAAATATTTTATGATGTCTATTTAAAAACTACTCTTATAGTTTTAATTTTCTTGTTAAAAGTTTTTTTTAAAATAACATATTGAAAAAAGGAAGGAAAAGCACCCTTTCCTCTTGCTCTGGCCTATAATTTGGGACAATTTCTTTCTTTCTCCACTTCCACTCTGTCTTTTTCCTAACTTGAAAACCATGAAGGAAGTTGGCTTTGACAGTGTTGCATATCTTGTTTTTAAAGGAAATGTACTTGCTCCAGCAGAAATTTCAAGGACATTGTACGCATTTTGATTCAGTAAATAGTGTGGAATTGGAAGTAATGATGTCTGGACCAATTGGTATCAGATAATGTTAGATGTTATCTGCAAGTATAATCCCTTAATCACTAGGAAGGGTATCTAATCTCCCAGAGGCCACTAGGGGGCCATTAGTGGCAGCTTTGTGATAGTAAATAGAAGTAGTTAGAAGGCTGAGCCTAGGGTTAGGAAAATCTGATTTCAAATCTGGCTTCCAATATTTACAATCTGTTTGACCCTGGGCAAGTTACTTAATCACTAGTCTCCCTCAGTTTCCTCATTTATAAAGTGGGGAAAATAATAATACCTCCTTCTCAAAGTTGTTGTGAGGATCAAATGAGATATTTGTAAAGTGGTTTTCCAACTTTAAAGCACTATTTAAATTATAGCTATATTAGTAATGGTATTTACAATGGTATTTAAAATGATATTTAAATTTTCCTTTGAATACCCATGAATCTCAAATGCATGAAAGTGTGTGTTTATGTACTACTTAACTACTAATAGGGAACATAGAAGAAAATATCAAAGAGGATATCATGGAATTTTAGGATTGAAAGAGATCTTAGTAGTGGCAGTCATCTAGAAGACCACCATTGTTATCTTAAACATGAGGAAACCAAGTTGGCCAGAGAAATTGGAGTTATCTTTCAGTGAACACTGCAGATCAAGTGGTGATAATAGAAAGTCTTTGAGCTTATAGATTTGACAGAATCCCTATGGTTTTTCCCCCCCTCATGCCTGAATGCAACTCTTCCAGAATACTTTTGTTGTGGAAAGTCCACTATGACTGTAGATGAAATTGAAATAATGAGTTTTAGAGCTACTGAGGATTTAAAAATAGGTAAGGGCTAATTAACATAATAGAATAGGAATTGGATTTATGATTGTGTTTGAGTATAGAACTTGTGTGTGAAGGAACTCCTTTTATCAATGATGGTTAGCATTTTCCCTACAACTTATCATCTTAAAGTTTTGCCTAGAGGACTAAAATGGTAAATGACTTTTTTGGGTCACACAGGGAGTGTTTGTAACAGGCCAGATTTGAATCCAGATTTTCCCTAGTTCCAAAGTTGGCTCACATCCATATTGTAGTGCTATCTACAAATATCAATTATATGATAGATTTAGTCAAATAACCTTAATGTATGTCACATCGTGTGTCCAATATATAGCTTCACATTCAAGAAAAAACTTTGCATTGCTTCAGCAGTAGGTAGCACAGAAGTTGTGGATAAGAGTATCAGTTCATGGCCCATGGCCAATGCTGGTAAAGATGATGCTTGGGGGGGGCAGGTAGGTGACACAGTGGATAGAGCACCAGCCCTGGAGTCAAGAGGACCTGAGTTCTAATCCGGTCTCAGAGCAGACACTTGACACTTACTAGCTGTGTGACCCTGGACAAGTCACTTAACCCTGATCACCTAAGAGAAAAAAAAAAGATGATGCTTGGAATTGACTAAGAGATTTGAGGAGCCATTAGGCTATCTGGGCCCCACCCTTTCATTATTATCAGTGAACTGAAAAACTTATTCTATGCTCTATACAGCAATGGAGTCAGAAAGCACTGAACACACATCAGGTAATTTGAAATCAGATGTTTCATATTCCTGCTTTTGATACAGAAGGTTCTTAGTTTTGAAACTAATGTGATATTCTCTTTTTTCTTAATATTCAATTCAATAGTCAAGGTTGGCCAAATGATTGGTAATCTCTTTTTTCACCATTTGGATAGTCACATGTGAAGCAGGGAAGAGAATCTGAGACTGATTATGCTATTGTCTTTCATGCCTGTGATCAGCCTTGATGTTTGAGCCGGTCATATGGTTGTGTCTCAATCGTGCCTTCAGGAAAATGTGGTCATTTCTAGCTAAGTAGGCTTTTGGATGTCATTAGTGGCCACTGACTCCTTCATAAAAGTATCAGAATGTTTTATGCCCATTCCCTTACTCTCCTAACTATTGCAAATGGCAGGCCATGGCCTATAGTGATCAGCTTTATTTGGTGACAAAATGTTCTGAGGATAAAAAAAAAGGTCATTAACCTATATATTCAGCCAAAACAGGATACCTGAGCAAAGGTTTGGGAAGGATGCTGATTCTAGTTCCCCCTGGAATATATCCCAAGTTTGGGAAGATAGGATTTTCTTTTTCATCTTGACAAGAATAATTATAAAAGTAAAGCAAAAGTATTCAGGTGAGTTATTAGAGAATTATGCCTCCAATAGCATAGAGTGGAAGATGAGCCTACAGTCAAAGGCACAATTACAAAAACAAACAAACAAACTTACTGGACCAGATTACTTCATTTTTGGACTACTGTTTTTAGAAATGTAATATGATGATTCATGCTATGAATTAACTATTTGAAGGTGACAAAAGAGTGTTAGCCTTTCAGCTTAACAACACAGAAGTATATAATGACAAATAAGAAGGTATGTGTAGGTCAAGATGACAATACTTCAGAAGATCTATGATGTCATCACTATGTACAGTACAGTCCTTCCACCAATGCATCTATCATCCCACTATACCTGAATTGATTATGTTATTGAACTACTTGTAGTGATCAAAAACACCTCATGGCTGTGTGTGTGTGTGTGTGTGTGTGTGTGTGTGTGTGCTTGGACACTGTTATCAGGCCTATATTTTAAAACTTGACTCATTTGTAAAGCTTTTCAGAGAATATTTTCTAACATCCAAGGTCCATCGACAAATTTTAAATCTTAAATATTTGAAAACTAAAGCTATTTTTTTTGTAGTACAGAAATACATCTCAGATTTCCTGTAAAATAAGAACCATGCTATTTTCTGAAGTTCCATGTGTGGACAACATCCATGAAATGTTCCAAAGAAGGTCAATTTGTCCCCAGGAGAGAATAATTAGCCCAAGTTAGAGAAAAGTAAGAGGGGAAGGAAATTACTGAACCCAGGACTTTGTCACAAGCCTGTATTGTGTATCTAAAGAAAACACATAGAGACAACTCATTGGTATAGTGGACAGAATGCTGACTATTACCTGGAATTTCCTTATCTGATCTTACTGTATTGGCACTCCAACTTTCCCTCTCCTTTGCAGCCTCTAATGAAGTCTTCATCCTCATTTTGATACCCAATCCATCCACTGCTCCATCTTCTCAGGCTTTCACCACTGCCCTGACTATACTTTTCTCTCTTCCCCATCTTGACACTTTGGTGAACCAGCTCAATTGTCTTTTCCTCTGAAGTCCCTTGCCCTTTTATCCTATCACCAATCTTGCCCTTCCAATTCTTAGCCCTGGATGAGGATCCAGCAAAGGAGACAGAGGAGTGGTCAGATAGGTAGCAGAACCAGGAGAGAGTGGTGTCCTGAAATCTTAGAGAGAAGAAAATATCAAAGAGAAGAGGGTGATCAACAGTGTCAAAAGCTGCAGAGGTCTAGAAAGATGAAGATTATAAATAGGCCATTATATTGGTCAATTTAGAGAATATTGGGGAAAACAAGATCATTGGTAACTTTGAAGAGGACAGTTTTTGTTAAATGATGAGGTCAGAAGCTAGATTGTAGAGAGTTTAGAGAAGAGGGAGAGGAGGTCAAGTGGAAGGACTTATTATAGATAGCCTTTTTGAGGAGTTTAGTCAAAAAGGTTGGTTGAGGACAGCATCATCTTCTTTCTCACCTAGGTTTTCAACTCCTCACTGTCTTACAACTCCCATGCTTCCTTCCACCCAATCTATTACAAAGGTCTGCTGATTCTTTCTTGGAATATATCCCACATATTTCCTTCTCCCCCCCCTCAGAAAAAAAAAAAACCTGTCACCTCCCTGGTTCAGGTTTTACTCACATTATACCTACATTATTTTAGTGGCCTTCAGTTGGTCTCCTTGTCTTGTACCACCTAAATGTACTCCATTCTCTATTGAGATTTCAAATTGATCTTCCTAAAGCACATGTCTGACCATGTCATCCTCCCATTCAACAAATATAGTGACTCCTAATTACTTCCAGAATCAAATATACAATCCTCATCATGTACAGAAAGCCTTTCTATAGACTCCTTAGTGAAAAAGCTTTCAAACAAACATATTTTATTTCTTCCACTAGGTCTCTATATTTTGAAAGCTTTTTGTTCTCTGTAGCTTAGAGATAATGAGTATTGGTATGTGAAATTTATGAAAATTTTCATTCATAATATTTTAAAAATCAATGTTATATCTGGGGTTTAGATATGAATGGTGATATTTTAAAAAATATTTTATTTAATGATGTCTTAAGAAATGATTCCAATAATTTTATTTATTGACTAGCTTATGAATACATTGAACTTCATTATATTCCTACAATTGCTACTGCTGTTTCCCCTCCTTTTGCTACTTTTACTATCACTACAACTATGACTACTGCTACTGCAATGATCATGACTACTACTACTTTCCTACTACTAAAACTACCACCTTCACCATCACTGTCACCATCACTATCAACATTACCATCACCACCACCAACACTGCCACCACTACCACTTTTACTACTACTACTACTACTACTGCTGCTGCTGCTGCTGCTGCTACTACTACTACTACTACTGCTACTACTACTACTATTACTACTATTGCATATTCACATAACATTTTAATATTTGCAAAGCTCTTTTCAAATATTATTATTATTATTATTACAGTTTGTCTTTATTATAACCTTGCTAGGTAGATTCTATTTTTATCCTCATTTGACAGAGAGGGAACAGAGGCTGAGAGAGATTATGATATGTATCTGGATTCATGCAGCTATAAAGTATCCAAGGCAGGATTTGAAATAATAACTTTAATGATTTCCTGAGTCCAAATCCAAAATTCTATGAACTTTGGCCCCCTGCTGCCACTATATCAACAGTCAATCGTCAAAGCTAGTGAAAATGGACACTAAAAATATAAACATGGGATCTTAAAACATCTCCTGAAACTCCCTATATGCATAGCTGATTCTAATGTTTTGACTGCATCAACTGATCAATCCAGTAGGAATTCCCAGATGACACAACCTTAGACTCATCCAAGTAGGTATGATTTGGCAAAAGGGGCATTTTCCCCCTAGATACTGGCTTATTCTTGGAATTTGATATCCAGTTGCATTGACAGTTGAATTAATGGATTCTCACCCATACTGTACACTATTGGCAGATGACTAAGAAGTTGTGAAAAATGGCAGGTATAATAGAGTTGAAGAAGATACTACAAAAATGGAAATTGCTTCTATGAGTATGATTTGGGTAAATTCTACAGGAAAGGAAACCAGTAAAGGTGAACCCCTACCTTCCAGAATAACAGCGATACCTACAGGCTTCCTTCCAGGGACATTATTTGTTGGCTTGATAATTTATTTTTATGAGAAAGAGGGGAACCAGAAATGTTCCCTTCAGTACTAGCAAAATTAGGAGGTAGATGATGTGGGTCCCACATTTTGCCCAAACAGATGTGTACGATGGTCTCTCAAGAACTGTTTGTAATCAGCACTTACCACAGGGCCTGGTATATAATAAGCACTTAATGAATGAATGTTGACTTGATGATTTTGTAGGAAGAGTTGATAAATAGCTGAGAACAGATGGTAGAACTGATATCCCATAAAGGAAGATTATAAACTATTTATTAATAATGGATAAAGAATATTGGAAATTGGGAAATCCCAATAGAGTTTGCTCCTTGGACTTGGAGTCAGGAAGACCTGAATTCATATCCTACTTCCAACATTCCATAGCTGGGTGATCCTGGGCAAATCATTGTTAGCCTCAGTTTCCTCATTTGTAAAATAAGGGTAACCATAGCACCTACATGCCAAGGTTTTGAAGATCAAATGAGGTAATATAGGTAGAGTGCTGTATAAATGTCATCATCATCATCATCATCAGCAGCAGCAGCAGCACAATTTGATCTAGAAAACTAAAACAAGAATTTGAAGAGAAGTGTTAGAGTAGTGATTTGGATGATGCAGTAGAAAGTTTGTATTTTGTAAGTGCTTATCTGAGAAATCACCTACTCAGGATTTATTTTCACTTAGCCATATATCTGCAAATAGAGATAGGGCAAGAGTAGTCTCTTCTTCTTCTTCTTCTTCTTCCTCTTCTTGTTTTTCTTCCTCTTCCTCTTCTTCTTCCTCTTCTTTTTTCTCCTCTTTCTCCCCATCTCCTCCTCTTCCTCCTCCTCCTCCATCTCTTCCATCTCTTCCTCCTTTTTCTTCTTCCTCCATGGGAAAATGCATATTTACTTCAATGCCATCATTTCCTTTATAAACAAATGTATTTTATTTTATTGATTAGCCAGTCATCCTTCTGAGATAGAGTCAATAGGTTTCATTAGCTTGCCAAAGGGATCCACAACATGATACAAGTTAAAAGCCAATGGATTAGATTCAAAGCCCTTCATAACATAGCCCTTTCTTACTTTTTGGGCATGTCACAACTTATTCTCTGTCACATACTCTCCAATGCAGTAACACTGACCTTTTTTTTTCTGATTTACAAACAAGACACTTTATTTCTTGACTCTGGGGAATTTCTCTGGCCATCCTCCATGACTGGAATGTTTTCCCTCCTCATCCCCACCTATTACCTCCCCTGGTTTCCTTTAAGTCCCAACCAACATTCTGTCTTCTACAGGAAGCCTTTCCCAAACCCTCTCAATTTTAATGCCTTCTCTCTCTTAATCAGTTCCTATTTATCCTTTATATTGCTTGTTTATTTAAATATCTATATCTGGTTTTTTTTGTTTCCTCCACTAGATTGTGAATTCTTTGAGAACAGGGACTATATTTTGCCCCTTTTAGCACAGTGCTGGCACATTGTACACATTTTAAAAAATGTTTATTGACTGATTGATTTACCTGATTAGATGTTTGGAGTGAGGGAGAATGAGTAACCTAGGTTGTAAACCTGGAGATTGGGATATTGGTAGTTCCCTCAAGATAAATAAGGATGTTAAGAAGGGTGCATTTTGGAGGAAAAGATAATGAGCTTATTTTTGTACACAATGAGTATGAAATGCCCAAGTAACATCTTGTTTGAAATGTCCAATAGGCATTTGATGTTGTGTGACAGGAGCTCAGGAGAGAGACTTGGGCTTAATATATAGATATGGAAAGCAAATGCATAGAGATTATAATTAAATCCATGGTAGTTTATGCAATCATCAAGAGACTGAGTATAAAGAGATAATAGAAGAAGGTCTAGGAAGAAGCAGTTAAGGGTTGTGATATGAATAAGCCAACAAAGGCAACTGAAAAGAAGCAGTTAGGTAGGTAGATGGAGAACAAGAGGGAACAGTGAAATGGAAAGCCAGAAACAAGAAAGTATACCAGAGGAGAGGATGCTGACAACGGTATCAAAGGCTGAAGAGGTCAAGAAGCCTGGGGGTTGTGAAAAGGACACCAATTTTGGCAATTAAGAGATCATTGAAAATATTGGAGAGAGTATTTTCAGTTAAGTGATAGGACTGAAAGAGAAATTGAAGAAAAAAAGAGAGAGAGAGGAAGAAGGAGAAGGAGGAGGAGGAGGAGAAGTGGAAGGGATAAGCATAGAAGTAATTTTCTATTTCATTGACTTTAAAACAGAAGAAATGTAAGGTGATAGCTACTGACAATGGTGGGGGGTATAGTGAGACTCCCTTGTTTATCAGCAGCAGGGAAGGAGTCAGTAGTCAGTCAACATGCATTTATTAAGTACTACTAAATTCAAGCACTTGTAGTACATGCTGGGGATATGATGAAACACACACACATTCATAGAGGTCCCTGCTCTCAAAGAACCCAGTCTGGATAGTGATGTCTGTAACTCAATTGAAACCTGCATAACAGTGGTGGGCAGGCTTGTTCCAAGAATATCCATGAAGAAGACCCAGTGGGTAGAATGTGGGGACAACTGACCACTTGGAGCTTCCAGAGCTCCTAGAATCTGGGCTCTTGGATCCCTTTGGTATCAATAATGTTGTACAATATCACTGTTGTAGCCTCCCTCTGATGTGGTCTCAGCCCACATTTGTTATCATAAAGTTTACAATCAGGTTTCTAGTGCCATGAACATCAGCCTTCTTGAACGTCATGAACCCTGCCTTCTGAGCATTGTGAAGGCAAAGGTGAAATTCATTTCTTTCTACCTCAGTTTCTTTATGTATAAAATGTGAATAATATCTATGATCCCTTCCTCCTTAAAAAGTGATGGGAAAATGCCTTAGGAAGCCTCCAAATGTCATACAAATGTGATTTATTGTTGCCATCATTAATAAAGATAAGACTGGATGTGTACTTCCTTGGCATAGGTCCCTATCAGGGGAGGAAACTCCCCCAACTAATACAGGTGGGCAACTTCTCTCCAAACTGTCAGCTTAGCCCAAGGGCACTAAGAAGTGAAATGTCTCGGCTTGTGTCCCACAGCCAATATATGTCAGAGAGTGGCCTTGAAGTCAGATCTTCCTGGCTCTGAGACCAGATCTCTAACCATTGTGCCATGTTGTTTTTGACCACAAACTCCACCACAAAAACCAATGAGAGCTAAATAGCATTTAGATATTGCTTTAAAGTTTGCAAAGCACTTTAGGAATATTATCACCTTTTGTGGTCACAAAGGCCCTTGGAAGTAGGTGCTATTAATATCCTCATTTTACAGATCAGGAAGCTCAGGCAGACTTGTCTAGGGTCACAAAGCTAATGAATGCCTTTCAGATTTAAACAGGCCTTTCTGACTTGTTTTAGTGCTCTGTCCATGGTACCACTTAGCTACTGGCAACTACAAACAACCAAAAATTAGGAACAACATGCATTTATAAACTATTCCTTGAATTCAAGTAATTCATGATCAAGGTCCTCAGACAGGGCGATATCAGTCCTCCTGAGAGAGGCTCAGGGGCAGCTAGGTGGTGCAGTGAATAAAATGCCAATCCTGGAGTCAGGAAGATTCATCTTCCTGAGGTCAAATCTGTCATCAGCCACTTACTAGCTGTGTGACCCTAGGCAAGTCAGTTAACCCTGTTCATCTCAGTTTCTTCATCTGTAATATGAGTTGGAAAAGAAAATAGCAAACCATCCTAGTATCTTTGCCAAGAAAAAGCCCATTTGGGGTGACAAAGAGTTGAACACAACTGAAAAATGACTCCACAACAAAAGAGAGAGGCTGAGGCACCCAATTCTTACCCAACATAAACATGAATCCACAGTGACATCTAAGAAAGACAGAGCAATTCTTGAGACTTTGTGGCCCTGGTCTCACACTATCAGATGGCCCTGGACTTTCTGTAGTCAGACATAGTTATCTTTTTGTTTTTCTAAAGGAGAACTAGGAGGTCCCTGTCTCTGCAACCTTGACTAGACATGCATTATAGTACCACCTCTGACATGCTCTTGTGGGTCATACAGGGTGAATAAGTAGTTTGCAGGTCATAATGGTAAAACCATACTTTGTCTCCTGATTGCAAGCTGATTAGTCATCTTAATTTTATAATGAAAGAAGAATAAAGAAACAAGGGAATTTCTAAAACTTTTCAGCTATGCAGTTGTGTTGAGGTTCTCAATGTGTCTCCCAAGAAAAAGCCTGGGCTTCAGATTGATCTTCTGTTCCTCATTACTGCCATGGCATATGATGAGACAGGTACAAGGCATACATGAATTGTATGTGCATCAAACATAATGAAATGCTATCCAAACAGCTGTCTGATGATAAACAGCAGAGTTTGGCTTCATGCATTTGAGAAATCATTCCTGAAACTTTGGTACTTACTTAAACAAACAGCATCCCAGAAGAGTTTCAAGGTCAGTGAAATGTTGGGTGACCTATTTGGAAATGAACTGGCCTACTGCAGTTCCTACTGGATAATGAAGTTGATTTTAAGTGTTTGGGTTATTCTTCTGTATATACAATGATACACATTTTGAACTGCAGAAAGTATTTTTTTGAGTGATGGCCTTGCCAGTTTTGACAGCCTCACAAATTCAGTCAGATTCTCTCAGCAATGAAACTACTTTAAAGGGATGAGCTGAGCCCCTTAGGGAACCACTGATATATTCCCTTCTGAACCACAGTGATGGAAGGAGTAAATGGTCAAGAGAGAAAGAGAGAGTGAGATTGAGAGTGAGAAAGGAGAGAGAGAAAGAGAGAGAGACAGAGAGAAACAGAGAGAAACAGAGAGAGGGAGAGAGAGAGGGAAAGAGAGAGAGAAGAGAGAAGAGAGAGATTGAGACACAAAAACAAAGACATATACACAGAGAAATATTAAATAATAGCCAACATTTATATAGCCCTTTACATCTTTACAAATATGTTCCCATTTTCCCCTCACAACAACCCAGACAGGTAGATGCTATTATTATTTCTATTTTATAGATGAGGAAAGTAAAACAGACAGAGGTCAAATGACTTGCCCAGGGCTTCACAGTTAAAAAGTATCTAAAGCTGGATTAGAACTCAGGTCTCTCTGACTCCAAATAAAACAATTCACCTGCTGAGTCATCTAGCTGTGTTATAGAAATACCAGAGCTGGAAGGGCCCTTCTACATTTGTCATCCAAGAGCCTCATTTTACAGAGAAAGAAGCTGAAGCTGAAAGAGGACACCTGGCTTCACTAAAGACCTCGTTATCTCACCAGGGGCAGGTCAGAGCTTAAGAGAATCAACCTCTTCACTGTCTCATTGCTGCTTTGGACTGCACTGCAATGATGTGCTCAGTTGTGTACACAGATGAAGTATTTAAATTCCACACAATTTCTCAGCAATTCCCTTTTTAGGATCTTCATTCACTTACCACACATTCATTGCATTCAGCAGTAAAGGAGAGTCAGCATGGATACTCTGAGGGCCTCTGCCCTCATGGACCTTGTAGTCTGTATGATATCCATCATACATGCAAAGATGTGATTTAGAAAGTTTTGACTAAGTATTAATTAAGCACCTCTAGTATGCTTAGCATAAGGTTAAATACCTTGGCAAATAAAGAAAAGATAGCTCCTGTCCTCAATTAACACACAAATTCATTAAAAGCAAACAAACAAGCAAACAAACAAGCAAGAACCTACTGTAGGTAAGGAATTTTACCAGACATTGTGGAGATAAAGATAGCTGACATTCAAACCCTGCCCTTGTGGATTTCCTGATTTCCACATAGGGAAGACAGACACGGAAATAACTCTGCTGTGGGGAGTATATGAGCTTGGTCTAGAGTGGAGAAGAGGAAGCCCAGGGATGGATGGCATGAGGGGCCTCCCAACAAGGAGGAAGCATCTTCACTTGGAGATATCATTTGTGAATTCTTTTGGACAGCAACTTTTCCAGGGTTGAGTGTTTTTCTCAGATAGGTCGTCATTTGATCACAGTTGTATATAATTTGAAGTCTCTTGTCATGCCCCAAGTATTCTGGCAATGTGCCCATCATGAGTGATCATGATTCTTTCTTTCCTGTGGATGACAGACTGTCTAAAAGCCTCCAGGCAAATGTGGAAGAACCAGATCTGGCCAGTAGTGGAGTCTGGACTGACAATCTTAATTGGAACTTTTCTGAAGGCTGCCTGTTCTTTTTTTTTTTTTTTTTAATGAAGCCCAGTGCCGTTTCTTTTGTCTCTTTCCCTGACTCAGTTCATTATAGTAATCAGCAAATGTAGACTACTAAGAATTATAAGCAATTTATTCATTGGGACAATGCAATTGATTGCTAATTTTTAATAAAATGAATTTTCATTTTATGGCATATTAAGTGATATGAGATTAAAAATGGCTGACTGAAATGAACAATTCCAAAGTGATATGTAACAATATGGGAACTCTGCATCTTATGAGGTCAAAATACCACTTGTTTCTCATTCAGTCCAGTAGATATATGAAATGGTAGACTCAAAACAAGTAAGAGGTAACAATTTCTATACAGCTGTGGAGCATACACAGAGAATTGTGTGTGCATATCAATGTTTGCAAGTTGACCTTTTAATGAAAAGGTGCTATATACATGCAGAATATTATGGAATCTAATGCCTAACTAAAAAGCTGTTTTGGGGGGGTGGTTAGCATCAGCAGAGGGGTCAGCCAGATGACCACCCAGATACCAAAGCTTGATGCCTTTAGCATCACTCATCACACACATACCCAGGATGGAACCTGACATCCTGGTGAGGATCTCTGTGGTGAAAGGGATATCTAGTTTGATTAATTCCAGCTGACACCTTGCTCCATGCCTGAGAGCTGTGACAGATTGGCCCATCCCATTGGCAGATGACACTACAGTGAATGCTGTGAGAGCAAAAGCCAGGGAACAGATGCAACTCCATCAGAAATCCAGGACTCTGGCTTCTGTCACAAGAAACTGATCTTTCCTTAGCACACAAAATGAGAGTCAGTGTCCCAAAGATGTTCAGCCTGGGGAAAGTAGAACAATAGAGAGATGGATTTTAAGTGTCACACTCCCTTGTAAACATGTATGAGAACAAAAACATACACCTGTTACATGCAGTTCTTTTTAAAGCCCAGCTCCATCTCCTCTAGTTTAGCTCTTTCTAAAGTAGGAAGGGAGACAGGTCCTGTTTCTTCATGTGTCTCAAAGTCATCCAGTGACTTCTACTGACCAGCCTTCTCAAAGAATGCATTTCTTAGTATGCTTATGAGATTTTTTTTATGGATAAATATAAAAGTCAATTAGGACATGAGATACTAGTAAAGTATTCTGAAATGTGGGGAAAACCCCCTATTAGTGTCTTGGGCAGGTACAAGGTGGTCTTCATGGAATAAATGGTGTTTGAGTTGGATCATGACATATGAGTAAAATGTTAAAAACCCAAATGTTTGATAAAGGAGGATGGTGGTGGTGATAGCAGTGCTACGGGTTAAAGGAGCTTGCACCAAATGGAGGCTCCACCAATCTGGGGAATAACCAAGAGGAAAGCATAAATCAGTTGATTGAATTCAAACCAATAAAAATGAGTGTTTCTTAATAAAGTATTTCTTAACAAAGCAGGTTTTGCAAATAAATTTAGGTAGAAATTTAAATTGGTTATGTATTTGAGTAGGAAAAAAGCAAAGAGACATTCTATGTAGAAAAATGAAAATTAATATCCATTGGAAATCACTTTTCTTATATATTAAATGGGGAGGGTATGCAAAAGCCTGAACCGTGCAAGTTCAGAGAACTTCAAAAATGATTTTCCTACAATACCCATCTTTTAATGTGCATACATACAACTTGGCATTGCATCAGTATGTTTTCACTCCGACCAAAAAGTTTTTTGAAAGATTCACTTTGTGTTGGGTGTATAATTTGTCTGAGTCTGAATTTTTAGTACTAAATTTCATTTCTGGGAAATGGAATGCTCTTTTGGGAACATGAAAACTTAGGTCCTTTCTGAAATTCAGGATGTCCTCAGAATTATAATTTTTTTTCCCCTTTCAATTTCTGGCTTCATAAAGGGACAATAGCTATCTGAAATTATAGGGGAACATGGAAAGTGATGGCATTTTTTTTAATCTCCATGATTATGAATGAATTTTGTGTCAACCCTGACTTTTCTATCACCCAGTTTTATTCTCTCAACCAAATGGCCAAGAATTCAGGACTTTAATTTTTCTACCAATCTCAGTGACTCAAAATTCTCTTTCAATGTGAACCCCTTTAATTGGGGGAATATCCAATCCCTCTTTCACTTATTCCTTTTCCTTTTTTTTTTTGGAAAATAGTCACAAATTCCTCCTCCCCCATTTCCCCTACACACTTGCTTTTTACTAAACACACAAGGAGGAGCAGTAGGTTCTGGTTGCAATTTGTAGGTCAAGAGCATGGAACCAAAGAAGGTCAAGTCAGACTCTACTGACTGTGAGTGGGAGGTCTTGGGAGCTGTGTTAATGAGGCCTAGGTTGCAAAGCCTTTCTGACAGTGACCTTTGCTCATAAGGACAGTGAAAGTCAGTAGAAAACACCAGTGGTATTGGTCAGTGGAAAACTATGTAATTTTGAATCTGACATTTACTTCTGAGCTTCCTTTATTTTGAAGTTAACTTGATAATTTTGGAAAAAAGTAGTAGATGTTTTAAAATGGGAAAAAGACCTCTTCTCCATTTTTTTTCATTGAAGGAAATTAAAGGAAAGAGACATTTTTGTGACTTGCCCAAGGTTGTACTGAGCAGTAGGGCTAGGACTAGACTAGGTACAAGACGGCCAGGGTAGGCTTCTTCCTTTTGCTTCAATCCTCTCTGTGCAAATCCTGTCTGCCGGATGGGTTTGGGGGTTTACAGAATCTGAGATAAGTTGTGATCATATCAGGCTACATGCTATGCATTCATTCCTTTATAGAATCTTAGACTCAAAACAGCCCTGAGAAGCCCTGATTCCACCCCTTTTGGGATCCACAATCCTTTCTACAACATCCCCAATAAAAGCCTGCTTAAAGAGCTCCAGTTTGGGGGGACTCCCCACCACCCAAGGCAGAAAAGTCTATTTTGGAAAAAAAACAAAATTATTCCAAAGATTTGTTTCCCCCTGATATCAAACTTTAATTTGTCTTCTGGCCACTCTAGCTCTGACTTCCGGAGGCAAGATACAAAAGTCTGTTTCTATTTTCCCATAACAAGTCTTCAAATGTTTGAAAGTGGTTCTAATCTGCCTTTACCTCCCCTGGCCTCAAGACTTTTGTCTTTCCTTTCAGTCTATAAATCCCAATTTCTTTCTGCCAATTCTCCTATTTAATGGTTTTATGTCCCCTTAAAATCATTGCATCATTCCTTGGACACTCTACAGTTTATCAAAAAAAAAAAACTTGGAAACAGGTAGCACCCCATAGTGAACACAGACTTCACATTAGGTCTGACCCAGGATTCTCATGGGATCCTAGATTTAGAACTCTTTTGGAAGAGACCTTAGAGAGTGCCAAGTATAGCCCTCTCAACATAAGGATGAAGAAACTGACATTCAAAGAGGTTAAGTGACTTGGCTAGGGTCATGTGTTTAGCAAATGTCTGAGGTGGAGTGTAAGACCAGTTATTCTAGACTCCAACTTCAAGGTCTTCTTCACTACCCCATTCTGGCTCTGTTATCCTTTCCCCAACCTGGTATCACTCCTTTCTGACAATAGCTTGTCTTTTCTCGACTGCTCCATCACACTCTTGATTCACACTGAGCTTTCAGTGTCCATGCACACACACCTACATGTTAAAAACCAAAAACTCAGCATTTTTTTCCATATTGGTTGTTCAGCCATACCTCCCACATACTGTACATGTGAAGCTGATTCTTTGAATTCCAGGGTAGGAATTTCTATTTGTGATTAATTTCTGTTCAATTTCATCTTATGAAATTCACTGCATCCATCATTCTAATCTAGCCTGTTCTGATATTTTTGTCTCCTGATTCCTTCATCTAGAATGTTAAGTTCTGCATTTGCATTTTGAGACTAACAATCTGATGAGAACACCTTCTAGCCTTCTAGCTCAAGTAGTTAATCAAAAGCTTAAAAAAATCCCTAGGGTTCATTCACCAAAAGATTTTCCTCAAGTTGAATAATCTTATTTTCTCCATTTTGAGAATATTCCATTGGAATGCTTTGGAGGTTACCTGTTCAAGTAGTTCCAAAGCCACTTCATGGTATTTCCATTTATCTCTTCTGCTTCATGGTATCTAACAAGATAGGTTGAGAGACGGAGTCCAGTATGTTCTTCGTTATCATCTTCTTATACATACACATCACCTTCACAACTCATCTCTTTGTTACCAAAGGAAAGGGACTTATTTTCTCATGTGTGATATGTCCAAGATGAACCCTGTTTGACTTATCATAATCATGGCTTCTTTTCTCACAAGTCTTGCATTCTAGAAATTGGTCAGAAATCAAAGTCATAATTTCCAGCACATAATCTGAAGTCTTCCTCCTCTTCCTTCTCTTGAAAACTTGGCCAACATTTGTCTTTTTTTTCTTACTGTGAAATCTTGCCTGTTTTTCCCTGCTTTTCCAAGGCTAATCCACAACATTTCAGCAATAAGAGCTAACAGTTATTTCAGGATCATGAGATATAGTTCAAGGCTGAATGAGTTAAACCCATTGCTTGATTGTCAGGGGGTTATCTTCAGGGAAAGATTTCAAACTTGAGATTCAATTTTCATTTGTGTTCCATCCATATTGGTCCAAATGGCCACAGAAGAGCAAGCAGGAAGGAAGGAAAGAAAGAAGAAATTGCGCCACACATTTAACAATCAATTCCAAGCTGTTCATTGATGCAAAAGATTATATTTTTAACAGCAGTATTTTCCTAGTGATGCTATGTGAATCATGGAAGGAAGGAAGGAAGGAAGGAAGGAAGGAAGGAAGGAAGGAAGGA
>NW_020954623.1:3761751-3858183 GCF_900497805.2 Vombatus ursinus | reverse complement strand
GAAGGAAGGAAGGAAGGAAGGAAGGAAGGAAGGAAGGAAGGAAGGAAACATGCACCCATTAAGTGTCTACTGTGTGCCAGGCGCTATGCTGAGTACTTTACAAATATCATCTCATTCAAGTGGCAGCTAGGTGGTGCAGTGGATAGAGCTCCGGCCTTGGAGTCCAGAGGACCTGAGTTCAAATATGACCTCAGACACTTGATACTTACTAGCCTTGTGACTCTGGGCAAGTCATTTAATCCTGACTGCCTCAATTAAAAAAAAAAAATATCTCATTCAATCCTCACAACAGCCCTGGGAAGTAAGTGCTATCATTCTGTCCATTTTACAATTTGGAAAACTAGAGAAAACAGAGGTTAAGTGACTTTTTCAGGGTCACTTTTAGAAAGTGTCTAAGGCCAAATTTAAACTCAGGTTTTCCTGACCTCAGGCCCAGAATTCTAGCCTCTGTGCCACCCAGAAACAAAATAAGAATTGAATAGTTATACCTTATATATTTCTTCTTTCTTGACTCCTTGCACTGAATTGGGGACCCATTTCTTTTTTGATCTCCATCTTATCCCAACATGGCTACAGAAAGCATTACTCTGTCTTTGGTATTATTTGCCAGTCTCAGATATTCAAGAGTCTTTAACTTTTATACAATATTTTCACATACTCCTCTTTGTTTAGGTTTTCAGTTACCTATCCACTCTTCTGTCACTGAAGCAAGTCTATTTTCAAACTCTGTTGGTGGATTACTCTGCAGGGCAGCCATTCTGATCACTGAAGACATTTTCCTTTTTTCTTCCTTATTAAAATCAGTTGTTTGTCTTGTCAAAGAGTTGCTATTAGCCACTCTATGTCTCTTTTCCTTTGACTTTCCCTGCAGAATTAATCACTTTCTTTGTCAAATGTCTTTTCCCAGAAATCTTTGAAGTCTATTCCCAAATCTAGCATGGAGGTGATACTATGGTTTGCTCTCTTTCCCTCTTTCAAAAACTTCATTGATTCATTTATTCAACAAACCTTTGTTCAGTACCAACTGTGTGCCAAACACTTTTGTAGGAACTGGGAGAATCAAAAAGACAATTCAGACCCAATATTTTAATACTCAGTCTAGATCTTTTGATGGCAGGTGAAGAAGAGATAGGAAGCACCAAGAATCATGGAAATTAGATATTTTCCATAATGTAGAAGCATTCACTTTATTTACTTCATTACAAGATGAAGAGGATGTTGGAGGGTCAAATAATTGTTATTTAGTACTTAGAAATAAAAACATGAGACTTGACTTCCAAACTTGTGCTTTGGCAGTGACACATTTTCAATAATCTCCAGCCAAGCAGAGCTGACAAACAGGAGATGAGAGCACCCAGAACTGAAGAGTACCACTGTGTTGCTGGAAATATGTGTGCTTTCTCTCTCTGAACATTTTAAGTCAAAATCAACCTTGAAGAGAAAACCCCAAATGCAGCAAAGCAAAAAAATGTCACAAGAATAAACATATCAAATGTTTAGGCATCAGTGGACACCTCCTGACTTTTGAAAATGATGATAGTCTGCTTTGGACCTTTAAGACCAATAGTTGTTAAAATCAAAAAAATTTTTGGGTTCTTTGTCAATGCCTTTTGTTTTGCCTCTAAATGACTTATGACTTCTGGATCATTCAGAGTTATGTGATTGTGGTTCTTTAGGACAAAGTGGCCATAAGACCAATTCCTAATGATTCAGTCAAGATGCCTCAATAGCTTTATTATCCATGGATGATAGGCCATGGATGAATATAAGGGCCATCTTCCCTAAACATGAAACAAACAAAATCAAAAGCTATGTATTGCATTTCATAATGCTTATTCAGGACCACCACCACCCCACCCCACCCCACCCCCAGAACCTCTTAAAACTGTTCCTATGACTTTGCTCCACAGCCATATCAGTAAGGAGGAATGGAAGGAACAGTACCAGCTTTGGAGTCAGGGAACCTGAGTTTGTTTCCTGGCTCTACTCCTTGCTCATTGTCTTCCTGATGGAGTCCCCTTCTGCACATGGAATCTCAGATCTTTCATCTGCAAAATGAAGAATTTAGTCGAGGTAATCTTCCAGACAGAATTTATGATTATCTCTAATTTAGGAAGGAACCTTTGTGACTATCTCATTCATCCCATTTCAGCATTTTGCAGGTTAGGAAACTGAGGTGCTAAAAAGTAACATGGAAGTCTCAAGGTTACATAGCTAGCAGGTGGTAAAGCCTGGTCTGGGGCTCTTTCCATCAGATCACACTTTATAATGAGTCACTGCGGGTCACGTTTCAGGGATATCAGAACCAAATTTATCACGGCATTTTGATTATGAGTCAAACCTAAAGACTGTGGCCAATCAGGAGAGAACATAAAAGAAAATAATCAGCTGGAGTGATAGGAGTTGTTTGTTACTCATCAGGAAATAATGTTTTGATTTTTGTTTGTTTCGGTGAGGCAATCGGGGTTAAGTGACTTGCCCAGAGTCACACAGTTAGGAAGTGTCAAGTGTCTGAGGCCAGATTTGAACTCAGGTTCTCCTGACTCCAGGGCCAGTGCTCTATCCACTGCACCACCTAGCCAGCCCATCAGGAAATAATGTTGACAAAGTTTGACATACTATGAAGAAATCAACAATGTGAGCTTCCTGGGTAGGGAAGTGATAAAATAATTCATTTCAGTTTGCTTTCGGAGCTTGACATGCCTTTTTATGGCAGGGGTTGGAGGGTGCTGGTCTCCATGACGATGTGCAGGAAGAAGTGGCTTATGCTTCCCCAGAAGCAGAGAGCAGAGGTGCAGTGGACATCTTACCTTCCTGTGCATGGCTGCCATAGTTTGCCAACTCCAGTTCTCTGTGGCCATGCACAGATGGAGTCACAGAAGCAACGCATGGATGAGAATAAGAAGGCCTGGGTTCTAGTCCTACTTTTCTTACTGGGTAGAGTTGCTTGTTACATTGTCTCATTTGTCTATCTTCCTACCCTCTTCCTTTCCTGTTTTGTGTGTGTGTGTGTGTATATATATATATATATATATACACACACACACTCGCAGACATATGTAATTTATATGTGTGTTATATAGTTTGTATGTATGTATATGTGTGTGCATCTATTTATCTTTCTATTCAATGATGAATTATTTCTGGTTCTGTTGCTATCAGTATAGTGGTTTAGAAATGCTTATTTTGATGCATAAGGCTAATGTCTGATTGAATAAGTTAATTTGAACCACCCTATTTAGGAGATATTTCAATAAAATAATAATGTGTCTCAGACATTGTCATTGCTAAGACCTCTATCAACTTAAGGTATTTTACAAATATAATCCTAAGATACAGTGAGGATGGTAGTGCTAGCTACAGAAAAGAGTGCTTCTGTAGAAAGGAATAATTTTGCAGAAAAAAAAGATAATGTTGTGTTTGACACGTGCTGCTGTAATGTCCAGGGAGAGGTGGCAATGTGGGATCCAGGGGAGAAGTTTGGGAGGAACATCTAGGTTTGGTAGTCACATACATACAGATCGTGATTGAGCCCATGGCTACTGATAAAATTGTGGGGACAATATAAAGAAAGAATAGAGAACAAGGCCCAGAACAGAGCCTTGAAGGATAACTGCACTTTGGAAAAAGAAACAGTAATTGATAGTTAAGAACATTTAGAAGAATCAAGCAGTTAAGAGGAGATCCCAGACAAGTAAGTAATGTCACAGAATCCAAGGCAGGAGAAAACAAGCAAGAGGGAGGGCTGTTCGAAGATGTCAAAAGTGACAAAAAAGGCAAGAAGAGTGGAGACAGGGAGCAGGTAATCAAATTCAGTAGTTAGAACATTCTGAACATTGAAGAGAAATAATTCAATAAAGTAATGGCATCACAAGCCAGGTTGCAAGTTGTTAAGAAATGAAAGAAAAGTAATAAAATGCATGCAATGATTTAGGAGCCCTATACTAGGCATTTGAACTTGAAAGGGAGAAGAGATATAAAATAAATAGAGTTTTCTGTTTTGTTTTGTTTTTTTTTTTAATCCTGAGGGGAGGTGAGTATATTTATAAGCGACATAGAAGAAGAAAATACATGATTAAGGAAAGATTTAAGGTCAGGATGGGGAAAGTTTATCTGTCTCCTTGTCTTACTGTCACCCACACCTTGCCATTTACCCACCACCAAATATGTGTATGTATAGATGTGCACATGCACACGCACGCACACACGCACACAAGCACACATGTGCACACACATGCACACATGCACACACACACGTGCACACACTCCCACATGCGCACACACACATACACTGGACATAACACCAGAGGGAAAGCTGTAGCATTAAGGGAGACCAGGAACAATTCTACGAGAAGTGGTATCTTAGCTGGAACTCAAAGGCAGTCAGTAGGATATAGGTGAGGAGGGGGAATTAAAAAAATTCTGAAGACTTTAAAATAACTAAAGATGTCTTGGGCTATATTAAGAGAAAGACAACTTCCAGGACTAATGGGCTGAGAGTCTGGTTGCCCTATCTCCTGGTCAGACCTCATTAGGATGACTGTTCAATTCTGAGTGCTGAAGTTGAGGAAAGCATTGGTAAACTAAGATAATGTGCAGAGAAGGGCAATCAGACTAGTGGAGGGCCTTAAGTACATGTTACTGAGTCCAAGGGACTGTGAGTGATCAGAATGGGCAAAAGAAGCTTGGGTGCTAAAAATGATAGGCACTATCCAGTACTTGAAAGTCAGTCTCATTGGAAGAATGATTGGACTTAGTCTGTTTGTCCTGGGAGGGCAAAAATGGAAGCAGTGGTGGGAGGATCAAGGAGGTTAATTTAGGCTTAGTGTTCAGAAAACTTCCTCTCTGGGAAAGCTGGGCAAGGGGTGTAGTTGACCACAAGATTTTCGTGGTTTTCCTCTCCCTGGATGACTTCAAGCAGAGGCTGGATGTCTTCCTCTGGGGCATACATCAGAGGCATTTGGGGCACTTGTATCGTCACTGAGGTCCATTGCTAATCTGTAATTCTGGACCTCAATAATACTGGCGGATTTTATTGAACCGATATTGAATGCAAGAATATCTCTCCAGAGAATGTAATGGATCTGGAGAAGAGGGAGATGGGAAAGGCCTGGTGTCCACACTGATGACAGAGACTTGATTTCAATGTAGTGAGGCAGAGAGTGGAAGGAGAGGAGGAGAAGAGAGAGAAATTAGAGTTCAAGATTGTAGAGGTGGACCAGACTTGATGAGATCTAAGGGAACATTCCCTGAATGGGCTTGATGCGTATGGAAGATGTAAAGCATGGTGCTTAAGGATACTGATGAGCTGAGAGGTGAGATCACTTTACTTCAGGTGCACATTAAATTCTCCAAGTGGGTGGACAAAGCTCGGGCACAGACCGAGAGTGTAAATCAGGTATAGAAGAAGCTGAGAAAGGAGGAAGGATATCATGGAGGCCAGAGTGCTTCAGAAGCAAGGGCTAGAGCCAGGTGATAAATATTGTGAGAGTGGCTCTCATGAGAGAAGAGGTCATTGAATTATGATATCAGAGGGGTGCACCTGAAACATCAGTGAGGAATGAACAAGGTCATACCTCATTTCCCAGGACCCATTATATTGAGGGGTTGGTTCAGGGCTGGGGGATATTGAAAGAAAGGACACTAGATACTGAAGAGATTGGTTTGAGTTGCAGTGCTCCCAGGAGTCAGCCATAAAAGGCAGAAGATGGCAAGTGTGTGGTAAAGACATCAAGGAGAAATGCTTTCTGAGACAATATTCAATCTATCACACTGTGAGTTAGCCATCTGTTTGCAATTCTCTTCTTTCTCCAAGGAAATGGGAGCTTCTTAGGAGCAGGGATCAATCAGGTCATATCTTCCTGTCCTATATAGTACCCAGCACAAGGCTTGATGTGAAATGGATGTTCAGTCAGTGGGTATTAAACGGAATGGAATACCATTGAAGAAGTAGCATGGAGTACATCTGGCACAGCATTAGATTTGCAGCTGGACAACTTGGTGTGCAAGAACTGACTTTCCTACTTACTAGCTGTGTGACCTGATGTAAATTGCTTCACCTCCCTGAAGCCCAGTTTGCTTTTCTATAAAATGAGGGGGTTAAACAAATTTGGCCTCTTTAACTCCAAAACTTGTGAGATTACTATGATGACATTCCCCCCCCCAAAAAAAAACAAGCTGAGTGGTCCCATTTATCTACTATTGCCTCATACATATTTGAGCCCAAAGATATTGAAGTAGAGCACCCTAGATATGACTTGAGAAGGGTGAAGAATTCATGGCACTCAGATAACTCCACCATCTGCTCCTATGCACAATTGATTGTCTGAAGTCAGCAGCTGAAAAGATTTTGTTTTCCCTTTGGCATGGGGAGATTTGTTTTTTCATTCATTTACTTTGAGTTGAATTATTATACCACCAGTATGAGATTTATCTTTAGCCCCCTTTTCTTCCTGTCTTGCAAATTTATATGACTAGCGGCAAAGTTTGCCAATATATTCATTTTACAGGAAAACATCCTTCACTGGAAAATTGTTAGCAGAAGTGAAAAATACTGAAAACTTCAACTGCATTGCCTCAATTTGTGGAGGCCAGAGAGCTCTTGATTTTCCTCCATAAAGTAAAATGTGATAGACCAGGGAGATGAGAGCAAAGATTTTACTTCTCAGAGAGAAGTATGTTTTATGAACATCATCCCACTTGTCCTTCCTTCCTTCCTTCCTTCCTTCCTTCCTTCCTTCCTTCCTTCCTTCCTTCCTTCCTTCCTTCCTTCCTTCCTTCTATTGGAATGCTTAGCCTGAAGATTCTATCAATCAAGAGACATTTGAAAGTTAAGACTGTAGATAATTCAAAAAAGAGAGAAAAGAAGACATAATTCTGATAGATTACAAGATCCAGGAAGGCAGGAATGGTGTTTGAAATATCTTTTAATCTTCATTGCATAGCACTCAATTTAGAAATTACTTTTGAACAAATGACTGACTGAATGACAGTTTTTAAAAAAAGGAAGGAATGTTATCTCAAGGAGATGTAATAGAATGATTCTGGGTTGCTTCAAGAACAAAGCCAGGGAGAAACTACAGGGAATCAGCTTTTAGCTCAGCTACAAGGAATGATGTTTTTCAATTTGACTTGTATGATAATGGAATGAGCTGCTTCATAAGATAGCGATGATCTCATTGATGGAGGGTTCAGGAAAAGGTTGGGTGACATTACAGAGGGGGCATTACAGAGGGGCTTTGTGCTGGGTGCAAGGTAACACTAGAGACGTGTAGGATAGAGGCAGTGTGGTGTAGTTGGAAGAGCCCTGGATTTGGAACCAGAGGACCTAGATCTAGAGACTAGCTCAGCTGCTTGGCACAAGTCAAGTCACCTGTTGGTGTTGCTTTCCTTATCTATAAAATGAAGGGATAGCCTAGACTTTTTTAATCTACTCACAATCTTATGATTTACCAGCATCTTAGGGCAGAGAATTTTCTATATAAACATTATGTCTTCTAGATCAAATTGCTTAAATACTTTAAACTGAAGGAGAGCTTTAGTTTTCTTTTATTAAAAAAATGTGGGTTTATGGTAATTTCAGCATAACCTAAAATCTAAGAATGTATGTATATGTGTATGTATATACTTATGTTGAAACTATGTGTACGTGTGTATATATATGCATATGCATGCACACCTACAAATATAATTTTAAACTATCAGTTCCCTCTAAAAAAGAGTTTAATGTAGTATTCAGTATATTACTTCTTAACCTACAGGGAAATAATACCCATAAACTTACAGGCTTGCTCAAAGAGACAGGAGCATAAGATCGGTCCTGTGAAGGAATGTTCTGACCTTCTGATCATCCCTTCCATACTGGAAATGCCTTTCTCCCCAATTCCTTTGCACATAAAAGTTACAAGTGCTCTTTGCAGGTGAGAGGTTCCTCTAAGACAATAACCCCATGCTATGTGAAACCCTGTTGTACAAACACCAGGGCTCTGGTGATCAAACATGCATCTTTTCAGCAAGAGTCGCCAGTTGGTGCATGTTGCCTGAAGGGTGCCACATGAGCTGAAAGCATTTGGTAAACAGACGTAATAAACTAATGATTGTTTATATTTTTGAATACATAGCTCAGCAGAGAGAGAGCAACAGCTGGTGTTTGTCAAATGAGGTTTTCTTCCTAACAGAAAGATTCTCACCAGTCATTCTCTTGTTTATTTAACATACTATGCCATCTTTGAACTCTAAAATTTTCCTCCACTAAAGATTTATTCTTAAAGTCATATACAGCAGACTAAAGCTTTGATCCTGCCCTTTAGGCTAAGGGCAAAAGCTCAATGTTAAATAATGTACTTTTCTTTGAAAAAAAAGTACAAATGATTTAAATCCCCCTTTAATTTTTAATGAAAACATTCATAACAGGTGCCTCTGAGCTCACCATGAGGGAGAATGACACTTTTGTGTGTGGTGTAATAAAAAAAGAACAAGGCACTGAAGCTCAGGAACCCCGCAGGCTACTCTGAGTTCTGCTGCTGCTAAGGCCATTGCCCCTTCAAGTGGGTTGTTTCAGAACTACAGTTTTCAATTTCTCATCCTGGAAAATAAAGAGACATGAATTAGATACTCTCAAAACGGACTCTCTGTTGAGAAGGAGAAATCCACAACTGACGGTCATGTTTATTGAACATAAGTTAAGAGAGACAGCCCAATCATCGTGTTGTTTGAGTCAGAATCGAGTCAAGAATTGAGTCAAGAATTGGAATTTCTTTGAGCTAAGTCTAACTCAAGATAATAATGTCCCCTTCTTTCCTTTTGTTTCCCATTCTCCTCCTTCCCTCTCTTCTCCTGAATGAAGATGGAGGCTAGTTAGCCAACAAAGCCAAATTTTCTCAGAATCTAGTGGCAGTCACTTCTCCATAAAGATTCTCTTTTTGCAGCACTTATTTTTTTTTTCTTTTTTTGGAAAGAGAAGTTGTAAACTCTACCTTTTATTTCCCATTTCAAACTCAGTTTCCTCAAACACTGTCTAGGAGCCTTCAGAATAAAGGCTCTAAGAAGTTGAGAATTTTAACTCATTTTTAATATGGCCCACTGATGGCTGCCATCTGTCAATCTGATCATACTCTCATAGACACTCTACACATGAGTTATGAAAAATTCTAGAATCAAGGCTGAGAGTATCCTCTTTGGTCCAAATTGTTGAGTGGGGGAAGGTAACTATATAAATGACAGATGATTTTTGTTGCTGTTATCCTCATTGCCAGAAGAATCACCACCACCATCACCATCATTATCAAAATTATCATCTTCATCCCCATGCTTATCATCATCATTATCATTGGTTGAAATTGCTAACAATAAAACAATTCACATTTCTATATAGGTTTAAGATGGACAGAGTTCCATTATTGGACCAGCTCTGTACAGAGGGCAGAAATAGACTAAAAATTATGTTCTTATTTTAGGTGAAATGACTATACTGAGGTCATAGGGCCAGAATGTACAGAATTTTAGCTTTGGTCCAACATTTCTTGGCCTTACTGTAAACATCATTTTTGGGTTCCTTTACCTATTCCAATTAGACATTTATCATTCTCCATATTTTTACCAATTATATTTTTTCACTATTGCTTACTGCAGTTTCACCACTGCTTTCCTAGTTGATGTTAAATGAACATTGTTCCTGGCTTCTTTCCAGACATTCCACTTTCTTAGAAGTCATCATTTTAGGTAAAATTTTTCTGTTTCCATAATTTAATTAGTTGAACCTTTGTCTTCAATATCCTAAGATCACAAATTTATAGTTGGAAGAGACATAGCAACAGTGGAAAGAAGCCTGGATTTGGGATCAGAGAATTTGGCTTTAAATTCCAGATCTTCTACTAACCATCTGTGAGGCCTTGGGTCAGCAATATAACCTTTGCAGTTCTCATTTCCCTAGTCTAGAAAAGGAAGGAGATGGAGAAGGGATCCTTACATAGCTGAATCTATGTTCCTCATGTAAGCCAACATAGAATCTGACACTGTGATACCAACTCTAATTCATCCTGAAAGGTGGGCTTCTCAGACTAAAGTGAGCTACATCTTCTTTCAAGTTTCTTCAGGTAACTGAAGAGCTATGGCATTTTAGCTAATGCTGTCAGCTCTAGCCTTCATCCCATTGTTCTCCCTATTGTAAATCACCCCTTTAATATCTCTTCACTATCATTGATTGACCAAGTGAAGGAATAAGTAGCACTCCAGTATCAATTACTCAAAATAGCTTTTTTTACTGAGAAGAGAGAGCAAGAACTGAAAGACCAATCCATCCTCCACAGTGAGGGATACATTCTCCTTGAGAGTGAGCTCAAACTTAATGTGGGTAATAAGAATTCACTCCACCAAATTCGATTCTGAATGTAGCAAAACTGATGAATGATGTAACTCTCTTACTTGAAGCAAACAACATCTCAGATGCCTGCTTCTTCCCTGGTGCACTGGTCATTTCTAATAGCGATCTAGTTTATGAAATATGATTCTACCCTTGATTGAACAGAATTGGAACATAGGAGGGTCCATGGCAAACATCCATCCTCATTCTTGTCTAAAGCATGGATTCCTTCTACAAAACCCTGAAGAATGAGCATCCAGTGTCTCTTGAAGAAAAATTTCATATGGCCATTTGTGTCTTCATGTTCTGGGGAGACTAAAAAAAACCCTCTCAACTTTAAGAGAGAAATATTCATATGTGAATGAGGAAAGAATTACTTCACTTTGAATGCTCTTTAGAAATAGTAATTAAGATGAACCAGCAGTCTGTAGTCCTATAAATCTATATGGCTAGAATAAGCTATTAAGGATTTCATAAAAGACCTCAACAGAAAGAAAACGCCAAATAAAAAGTCAAATGCATAGAATTTTAGCATTATATGACACATGCTCAAGGAACTTTTGTTTTCCCTTTGGAATTTGAGGATTCAACTGCAATTTTGCCATACGTGGCATTCTTTATCAGCTCATGCGTCAGTAGTGACAATTTCCTTGCCCCAGCACAGTGGGTGGCAATAGAACCTCCAGAGTGGGGAATGGGAAGAAACACGGACCCCCGAGGCAAGGAGCAGGAGGATCAGATGGGGCCTCGTGTGGCTGCAGACCTCAGAGAGGCTTCCAGGGGTCGCTCAGTGACAGAAGAGGTGGGGAGGGGGGGAAGCAAGCCCAGTGTCATCTGGCTTACTGTTGTGTAAACTGATTGATCGTCTCTGATTATTGCCAGTACAATACCCAAGGATCGCTGTGCAACTCCTCCCCAGGGATGATTTGGCATTGCTGGGAAGGAGTTTGCTTTCTGGCAAGAAGAGCGACCACAAAAGCACCTGTCAAGTCTCCAAAGAAGGATGAGGACACTCTCTTGGAGGCCTCGGATGGGACAAAGGCTTTGTCTCTTGTCCTTGACATTCCCAGGGTGGAGGTGTTCCTTTCTAGGGGACCAGGGAACACTATCTGCGTGATGGCATGAGGCAGTTCTCCCTGACCTGGGATGTGGATTGTCAATTAGGTAGCAGGTGGCCTCATCTTTGCTATATTTCTGATATTCCTGGTACTCCTCTTGTTTACCTTCACCTTTTTGCATTGAGAGATGCACTGTGACTTGCAATGATTTGGCATCACTCACCACACAGGCATATTCATTTAGATCTGAGGCTTAGACCTCCTTAACACTCTTCTAGATTCAGTCACTCTTTGATAGGGAACTGTTGCTTTGTTTGTTTCACATTATTTTTCCCCTATGATTCCTTTTTTAATTTTTTTTTCATTTTATCCTTCAGTGTTGCCTATATTATACTTTTTGAATGTCCCAGGTCATAATTGACCAATCAACCTTAAAGTCATTGAAATGGTAGAAGATCCTTTAGAAAGCCTTAGGGATATCACCGCCAAGAGGTGGCATATGGTAGGAACAATATACAATCCATTTTTACATGCAAATTAGGTTATTTCTCCCAATAATGGTATTGAGACCATCCTAGAGTCTTGGGTGACTTAGGGGCAAAAGACTCAGGCTACTGATATTACTTCCTAGTAACCTAAGTCTAAAATACACACAGGGTGCCCTCTAGCTCTTTGATGCCTGCTAGGAAAATCACAATGAACAATAAGAGAAAGGAGCTTTGCTCAACTGAAGCAACTTGAGTTTTCCTCAGAGCCTTTGTCTTGGTAACTGGCCTCTCCTGTGATGGATAAATAAATTTATGATAAAATAATGTTTATTGAAATCTTTTTTGACCTCACTATAATTTTCCCTAGCATCTCTCCTTATTCCTCTCCTACAGATCCATCTCATTTAACAAATAATATTTTCTTAAAAAAAAAAGAAAAAAGGAAAATACCAATCAAACTATTGATGAAGTCTAAAAAATATATTGACTTCCCACATCTGCAAAGGGATTGTGTGGGGGAAGTTTTTCATATTTCTTTCTTTGAGTCATGCTTGTTCTTTATAATCCTGAAAGAATTAACTTTTGATTGCATGCATATGTGTTTTCTTTCCATTTTATTATAGCAATTGTATATATTAACTTCTTGGCTCTACTTACTAAACACTGCATCAAAATGCGTGTATATCTTTCCATGCTTTTCTGCATTCATCATATGCATCCCTTCTTAGCAGTAAATATAATTTTGTTAGTGATTGACTGACTTACGGGTATCTCATTTTGTTTCATTATTGAGTGTAAATTACCAGAGGATTGACCTGAGGTAGGCCCAGCCCAAAAGAGCTGTAATATACCTAGAATTTCTTTAACTTTGACAAAGTCTTCCATGTTAAGCTTCTGCGTTAGTTGGTGAAATATGGTGGTATTCATTAATAGTATAATAATAATAATTTGCAAGGCCATCTTTAATAAAGTGCCCAAGAAATCAGTGCTGTTCATTTTTTACTTATATTTATATATGTTTTTAAGTTTTAAAATTTATTTTAAACTTAAATACAAAATAAGAAAAGGAAAAAAAATTGCCATGTACACAACAGAACATGAGAGGATTCAATATAAAGCAATAAATTTCCATTTCAAGAAAACCTATATAATGAATACTACACATTATTTTCAAAGCTATCCATTGTTTTATTTTGTCCTCTGTTGTGCACTTTTAACTTTATTTTTTCCTGCTGCTCCTCCCCAGAAAGCTACAATAAAGCATGGAGATACACACAAACACAAATACACACATATACACACATATGTATACATATACAGACAAATAAATACATACATCTACATAGATATTCATAAACATACACATATGTACTCAAACATATACATAAGACCATATTATGCTTATATTTGAATAGATTAGCTGGTAAAATTGTCATTTTTTGAAATTGTATTGGCTTTAACTACTCATGCACAATAAATATTACTTCAATTATTTAGATCTAACTTTGTATAAAAACTGTTTTGTGTTTATATTTGTAAATTTTCCGTGTCTGTTTTGGCAGGTCTACTCTCATATTTTTTATGCTGTTAAGTTATTTCATATGATTTAAAACTATTGATTAATATGACTGACCAAAATTGTAGTTTCCTTATTTTTCTCTTTTGATTAAATCTGATTTTAGTTTCAACTTTGTTTGAGATCATGATTACTATCCCTGCTTTTTTTTTATGTAGTAAATTTTGCTCCTGACCTTTATTTTATGTTTGTGTGTATCTCATTTTTATAGCATTTCTTGAAAGCAACATATTGTTGAATTCAATTTTTTAATGTGATATCAGTTTCCGTTTTATAGGTAAATTCATCCCATTCACATTCTAAACTATAACTACTTGTATATTTTCCTCGTTCCCATTTTCCTTGCTGTCCTTCTCACCTTATTCCTACCCCCCTCAATCCTTTACTTTAACCTCTATCTGCCACCATGCCCTCCTATCCCTTAACCTAACCTCTTCAAAAGCCCCTCCCTTATCCTCCCCCTTCACCCTATCACCTTACTCTCCTATTTCTTTCTGAATTTAGAATATTTTATACCCTTGTTAATATATATGTTGTTCCCTCTTTGTCCCATTCCTGTTAGTCTATACACCCTTCTATCCCCCCCTTTACCCTCTCCCCCTGTCCCTATCCTTTTGCCCTCTTCCTTCTTTCTGAATTTAGATGTATGTATGTATGTATGTATGTATGTATGTATGTATGTATGTATATATGTATATATGTATGTATGTATGTATTGTTCCTCTTTAATCCATTCTGGATTAAAGCATTCCAGAACGACCTGTCCTCCTGCCCCATCTAATTCCTCTGTATCAATTTTTCTTCTTGTACCTCACTTATATGAAATAATTACTCTTCTAACCTTTTCCTACATCATTTTGCTTTTCAAAAATCACATTATACTCAACTCTACCCCACTCTTTCTTTTGAACTACCCAATTACTGATGACAATCTTAGACATGCAGTTTACATTTCCATGTATAAAAAGTAAACAATTTGTCCTTATTGAGTCTCTTGTAATTAGTCTTTAATGTTTACCTCATATTTCTCTTGGGTCTTGTATGTAAAATTTTCTATTAAGTTCTGTTCTTTTTGCAATAAAATCCTGAAAGTCTGTCAATTTATTGAACATCCTTTTCTTTTCTATTCAAGATTATACTTAAGTTTGCTGAGTATGATCTTTTCAGTCATAACCCCAGTTCTTTTGCTATTCAATATAAGACTTGCGGTCTTTTAGGGTAGATACTACTAGGTCTTGTGTGATTCTAATTATGACTCCACAATATTAATTTTTTTTCTTGTTGCTTGTAGTATTTTCTCCTTACCTGGGGGATTTGGAATTTGGCTATGATATTCCTGTAGGTTTTCCTCTGAGGATCTCTTTCAGGTGATGATTGGTGGATTTTTTCTATTTCTATTTATCCCTCTTGTTCTAACACTTCAAACAATTTTCTTTAGTTATTTTTTGCATTATTGTATCAAGATTCTTTTGTTTTTATTGTTGCTTTCAGGTAGTCCAATTATTCTTCTGTTTTCTCTTCTTGATCTGTTCTTCAGATCAGTTGTTTTTCTTATTCTTTTCATATTCTCTCTTATTTTTTCATTCTTTATATTTTGCTTTATCATTTCTCGGTGTCTTATAGCTTTACTGGCTTCCCCTTGCCCAATTCTAATTTTCAAAAAGTTGTTTTGGTTTTTTTTTTTCCCTTAAGATTCTGTTTCCCTTTTTCCAGTTGGTTGACTTTCTTTTCATAATCTTGTTTTTCTTGGATTATTCTTACTTTTTTTTTCCTTTTTTTTTTTTGGTGAGACAATCAGGGTTAAGTACTTGCCTAGGGTCACACAGCTAGGAAGTATCATGTGTCTGAAGTTGGATTTGAACTCAGGTCCTACTGACTCCAGGACTGGTGCTCTATGCATTGTGCCACCTAGCTGCACCAGATTGTTCTTACTTTTTTTTTTTTTAATTTTCCTCAATCTCTCTTCTGTGATTTTTGAAGTCTTTTTTGAGTTCTCTGAATTCTTTTTGGGCAGGTGACTATATGACATTAGTCTTTGGGGTAGGAGAAGCTTTTTTTTTGTTTCAGTATCCTCCTCTGAAAATGAACCCTGGTCTTCTTTAGTTTCATAGTAACTGTCTATGGTTGGGTTCTTTCTCCTTTGTCTGCTCATTAAAAAAAATATAGCAGCTTGTTTCTATGATTACTTATAATCCTGGGGTGTGGGGGATGGTGCCTCTGGCTTCAGATCCTTCTTGATGTTATTTTTTCAGCTTTGTCCTGGGCCCAATCTTTGCATTCCTTTCCCCCTCCAAGCCACAGATGGGGCCCCCACCCACAGCACACTATACTGGAAATGCTTGTGCTCTCTGAGAACCCTCAAGTGGCTATGACCTTCAATTCTCTCCTCTGGCCTGGAACCGAGACCAAGGATTCAGCTCTCCTCTAACTGCCCACAGCCAGCAGCATCTCCACCCACAGCGCTTCTGCACTCACTGGGCATGTGCTGGTTTATTCTTTCCCAGGAGTAGGACTCAGCAGCACAGCTAGGCAGAATCATTTTAAGGAGAGGCTCCCTCAATCTTCCCCTGCTCAGATGCCTGACTCCTCACACTGTCCCAGAGGTGAAAATTCCTGTGGCTGAGGTTGAGGCTCCCTCCCAATCCAGCTGCCCCCAGGGCTAGTGACTTGCTGTTTCAGTAAAGCCAGCCTGGAATTGTTTACATTTCATTCCAGTCAAACCTGCATCCTGGGATCTTTCTTTGGACTTTCTCTGGTTGTCCTAGAAGGACTACTGTTCTGCCCCAACTCTTTTTATTTTCACTTCCCTATGTTTATCCCGAGGCACTATTTTGTCTTGTTTGTGGAGGAAATCTAGAGAGCTTGGAATTTTTTTGACTTATTCTGCCATCTTCCCAGAATCCTCTTCCAATATTTTTGTATGTGATTTGTATGAAAGATTAAGTAAGGCATGCTTGTTAGATTTGCAGATAATGCAAATAAATGTATATAATACTTTGGTTGACAGAGTTTGGATGTAAATAGATTTTTAAAGTCTAGATAAGGGGAGCTCTGGGCCATCAGCCCAGGAACTAAGAATGTTGGCTTCAAAAAAATATAATAAAACTTTATTTTTAAAATGTACAGAAATTCCCCTTTCTTTGATTGAGGGGTAAATTTAGTTTGTCCAGAATTAGGCTAAGTGGAATAATAAATTTAATAAGGCTAAATATAAAGTTCTGTATTTGTGTTCTAAAAAAAAACCTCAAAAAGAAGAGGAAAAATATGGTAAGTCAACAAATATAGTATAAAATGTTCTAGCTTTTTCATAGAATATAATAAGCTCAATTTGAGTCAATAGTGTAACATCACAACTCAAACTATGGCCAAACCTATGCTAGCTTGCCATAAAACAAATATTGTATGCAAAACAAGAGAAGTAATAATTTTGTTATATTTGGACTTTGCCTGGTTGCTTTATGAATGTTGTGTTTAAACTTTGATATCAACTTTTAAGGAATATAAAAACAAGGTATTGAGTTCAGAAGAAGGCAACCAGGATGATTAAAAGAGAAGGGAATGGCAGCTAGGTGGCACAGTGGATAGAGCACTGACCCTGAAGTCAGGAGGACCTGAGTTCAAATCCGGCCTCACACCAAACATTTGACACTTACTAGCTGTGTGAGACCCTGGGCAACTCACTTAACCCCAATTGCTTAAAATATATATATATATATATATACAGAAAAGGGACCAGGAAATATCAGGAGGAAATCAAAGTATTAAAGAGAAAGCACTGGACTTAGAGTCCAGCTCCTACTCTAACATTTTCTAAAATGATTTGTTAGCTTGTGACTTATGTGACCTCGATCAAGACATTTCTTCTCTGAACCTCATTTCCCTCATCTGCAAAATGAAAGGGCTGGCCAATGTGACTTCTACTTCCGTTTCCATCTAAAGATCTATAATCCTACCATCTATATGAGGATCGATTGAAGCAAATTAGAATATGCAACCAGGAGAAGTTTTGATAGCAGAGTCATATCATTGAAGTCTTCATGTATTTGACCACCTTCATGTAGATGAAGTAAGAAAACTGAAAACAATGGGTGGAAGTGACAAAGACAGAGCTTTCAGTTTTATATGTGGACACTAATGTTTGGTTGGTAGTAGCTCTATTCCAAAGAACTTCCTATTTATTTTGTATGTATTTTGCCTATACTAATATATGAGCATGATGTTTCCTAAGAAAAAAAGTAAGCAGTTTGAAAACTGGTGCTATTTAATTTTTATCTTTGTATGCCTAGCACTGAACATAGTCCAGGGTACATGTATAGGACAGATATTAGGTTTTATATGTGTATTTATTGCTTGGTTTAATTAATTAATTAAAGCTAATCCAAAGTGGAATGACTATGTCAGGAAATCAGATTCCATTAGGGTGTCTTGGAAAGGCTGAAAGCTTTTAATCTAGAGAAGGGAAAACCTATAGTGCATATATGACCCAGTCATTCACTTAATCAATAAACTCCAATGGCTACCTATTTCCTCTAGGATCAAATATAAACTCCTCTCTTATCATTTTAAGTCCTTCACAATTCATCCTCAATCTATATTTCTAGACACATATTATTCCTCTTCCCGTACTCTGTGACAGCCAAATTTACCTGATTACTGCTCCTCACACTTGATGCTCAATCTCCCATCTCTATGTCTTTGTACTTGCTGTTCCTGAAGAAGGGAGTCATCTCCCTCCTCTTCTAATCCTTTTATAATCCCTGGTTACCTTCAAGACTCCACTCCAATGGTACCTCCTCCATGAAGGTTAAGCCTTTTAGGTGTTTACATTTAGGGATGACATTTTCTATTCTTTTTTTTTTTTTACTACAGTCTCAAATTTATTTATTTTTAACATTCATTTACAAATATTTTGATATCCAAATTTTCTCTCTGTCTTGTGTTCCTCCACCACCCATTGAGAAGGCAAGCAATATGATAGTGATTATACATGTGAATTCATGAGGAACGTATTTCTGTATTAGCCATGTTGCCAAAATAAAAATAGAAAGAAAGAAATATCAAAAAGTGAAAAATAATCTGCTTAATCTGCACTCAGAATTAATCATATCTCTCTCTGGCAGTGGATACATTTTTCATCATAGGTTCTTCAGAATTTTCTTGGATCATTGCCTTGATCAGAGAAGTTAAGTCTTTACAGTTGACTATTGTAAAATATTGCTGTTACTGGGTACAATGTTTTCCTGATTCTACTCACTTCACTTTGCATTATTTCATGTAAGTCTTCCCAGATTTTGCTGAAACTAGAGGATGACATTTTCTTTCTTTTTTGCCATCTCTATTCTTTACGTTTTTTATTTTTATTTAAATTTTATTTAAATTTTTTATTTAAATTTAAAAATTTTTAATTTATATTTTATTTAAATTTATATTTATTTTTTATTTTTATTTAAATTTTTGAGTTCTATATTCTATCCCTCCTTCTTTCCTTCCCCTCTCCCCTTCCTCAGATTGAAAGCAATCAGAATAGGTTATACATGTGCAACCATGTAAAACATTTCCTTATTAGTCATTTTGTACAAGAAGATTTGAATAAAAGAAAAAAAGTAAAGAAAGAGTGAAAAATAGCATGCTTCAGTCTGTATTCAAACAATATCAGTTCTTTATCTGGAGGTGGGTAGTATCCTTCATCATTAATCCTTTGAGATTGTCTTGGATCATTATATTGCAAGAATAGCTAAGTCATTCACAATTATTCATCAAACAATATTGTTGTTACTGTGTACAACATTCTCTTGGTTCTGTTTACTTCACTATGTATCAAGTCATCTAGGTCTTTCCATGTTTTTTTGAGAGCATCCCACTCATCAATTTTTTAAACATAAAACACTACTAATACAAATAAAGTCAGATCTAAATAAATGGAGTAATATTTATTGTTCATGGGTAGGTAAAGCCAATAAAAATTTTTAAATGACAATTTTACCTAGGTAATCTATTTATTCAATACCATCCCAATTAAATCACTAAAGAATTGCTAAATAAAATCAAGGGATGCAGAAAATTGGGGGAAAAAACTTTCATTGACAGTCTCTCAGATAAGATGTGATTGTGTTGGACTATTGCTGTGGTATAGGAAATGGTGCCACTTGTCATTTCTTAAAGCACAATAGTATTCTGTCAAAATCATATACAACAACTTGTTCAGCCATTCCCTGATTGGACATCCCCTCAATTTCCAATTCTTTGCCATCAGTAAAAGACCTCTTATAAATATTTTTGTACACATAGGTCATTTTTTTTTCATCTCTTTGGGATGCAGACCTAGTCCTGGTATTGCTTGGTCAAAGGACGTTCATGGTTTTATAGCCCTTTGGGCATAGTTCCAAATTGCTCTCTAGAATGATTGAATTAGTATACAACTTCGCCAACAGTGCATTAATGTTTTAATTTCCCCATATCTTACCCAACATTTATTATTTTACTTTTCTGACATTTTAGCCAATCTGTGTGTTGGTATTTCAGAGTTGTTTTGATTTGTATTTTTCCAATCAATAGTGATTTAAAGCATTTTTTCACTAGAGGCAGCTTTGATTTTTGTCTGAAAAATGCCTGTTTGTATCCTTTCACCATTTCTCAATTAGGGAATGACTTATATTTTTATAAGTTCACACAATTCCCTATATATTTGAGAAATGAGGCCATTATCAGAGATATTTGTTACAAAATCCCCCTCCCAGTTTTCTGCTTTTATTATAATTTTGGTAGCATTGATTTTGTCTGTGCAATTGTTTCTTAATTATATGTTATCAAAATTATCTATTTTACATTTTGTAATGCTATCTCTATTTCCTTTTGTCCTAAATTCTTCCCTCATCCATAAATCTGACTGATAAACTAATCTATGCTCTCTTAGTTTGCTTATGATATCATCTTTTATGTGTAAATCATATACCCATTTTGACCTTACCTTGGAATATGGCTTAAGATGTTGGTCAATATCTAGTTTCTGCCGTACCATTTTCCAGTTTTCCTAGAAGTTTTTTTTTCAAATAATGTGCTTTTGTTCCAAAAGTTTGGATCTTTGGGCTTATCATATACTAGATTACTGTGGACATTTACTATAATATAATTTGTACCTAATCTATTCCACTGATCCACCT
This sequence comes from Vombatus ursinus, assembly GCF_900497805.2. Taxonomy (NCBI): domain Eukaryota; kingdom Metazoa; phylum Chordata; class Mammalia; order Diprotodontia; family Vombatidae; genus Vombatus; species Vombatus ursinus. Next base: position 3,837,541 of record NW_020954623.1, on the reverse strand, counting down.
TTCTATTTCTTAACTAGTACCAGACTCTTTTAATAATTACCATTTTATAATACAGTTTTAGATCTGGTAGGGCTAGGTCACCCTCTTTTCCAATTTTTTTCGATTCCCTTGATGTTGAGCTTTTGTTCTTCCGGATGAATTTTGTTATTTTTCCTAGCTCGATAAAATAATTTTTTGATAGTTTGACTGGTATGGCACTGAATAAATAGATTAATTTAGGTAGAATTGTCATTCTTATCATATTATCTTGCCGTACCTGTGAGCAATTGCTAGTTTTCCAATTGTTTATTTGTGTGAGAAGTGTTTTGTAGTTGTGTTCATTTAGTTCCTGGGTTTGTGTTTGCAGGTAGACTTCTGAGTATTTTATATTGTCTGAAGATATTTTAAATGGAATTTCTTTTTTCCATCCTTGCTGCTGGGCTTTGTTGGTAATATGTAGAAATGTTGATGATTAATTGTTTTTTAAATGTTTGGTAGAATTCACTTGTGAATCCTTCTGGTCCTGGTGATTTTTTCTTAGGAAGTTAATTGATGGCTTGTTCAATTTCTTTTGCTACGATTGGGTTATTCAAGTATTTTATTTCTTTTTCTGTTACTCTCCAGAGATCTATCATATCTACCTTTTCCAGAATTTTATGTACCTCCTTAAAGTCTTACTTATTTACTTACTTATTTATTTTTGCATAGATTTATGTAGTTCTGAGAGGGGAAAGTTGAGGTCTCCCAATAGTATAGTTTTATTATCTATTTCCTCCTATAATTCATTCAACTTCTTCAAAAAAGGGATTTAGATGCTACATCATTTGGTGCATATGTGTTTAGTATTGATATGATTTCATTGTCTGTGTTACCTTTCAGCAAGATATAGTTTTTTTTCTTATCTCTTTTAATTAGATCTATTTTTGGTTTTGCTTTGTCTGAGATGAGGATTGCTACCCCTGCTTTTTTTTGCTTCAGATGAAGCATAATAAATTCTGTTCCAGCCCCTTACCTTTACCCTGTGTGTATTCCATATGCTTCTTGTAAACAACATATTGTAAGATTCTGATTTTTAATCCCTTCTGCTGTTCACTTCTGTTTTATGTGTGACTTCATCCCATTCACATTTATAGTTATGATAACTGTATTTCCCTCCATACTATTTCCCCCATGTATTACCCTTTCTCTTATTCCCATCTTTTTATTCCTTACACATTTTACTTTTGATCACCATCTTCCCCAAATGTACCCTTCCTTTTATCAGCTTCCTCCCCTTCTATTTTCCCTATCTCTTTTTATTTCCTTATAGAGTATGATAGATTTTTATCCAACTGAATGTGTATGTTATTCCCTCTTTGAGCCAATTTTTATGACAGTAAGGCTTAAGCTTTACCCACCACCCCCTCCTCTTCCCCTTCATGATAATAGCTCTTTCATGCCTCTTTTATGTGGAATAATTTATCCCATTCTGTTTTCCCCCTCCTTCTTGCAGTGCAATTATTTTTCTTGTGTCCTTATTTTGTTTCATTTCTTTTTTTGGGGGGTAATATCATCCCATCAAAGTCACCTTATAGCCACACCCTCTGTCTATATATACTCCTGATTGATCTTATATAATAAGTTCTTACGAGTTACAAGTATTGTCTTGCCATATAGAAATGTACACAGTTTAGCTTTGTTGCATTTATTATGTTTTCTTTTTCTTGTTTCTTTTTTATCTTTTTATGTTTCCCTTGAGTCTTGTATTTGGAGGTGAAACTTTGTATTCAGCTCTGGACTTTTAATCAAGAATACTTGAAAGTCTATTTCATTAAATAGCCACTTATTCCCCCTGAAAGATTGTATTCAATTTTGTTGGGTAGGTGATTCATGGTTGTATTCCTAATTCCTTTGTCTTCTGGTACATTATATTCCAAACTCTTCAGTTCTTTAATGCATAAGGTGCCAAATCCTGTATAATCCTGACTGTAGTGATACTTGAATTGTTTCTTTTTGGCTGCTTGAAGCACTTTTTCTTTGATCTGTGAGCTCTTCAATTTTGCTATGATGTCCCTGGGAGTTTTTATTTTGGGATCTCTTTCAGGCGATGATCAGTGGATTCTTTCAATTTCTGTTTTGCACTCTGGTTCTAATATATCAGGGCAGGTTTTTTTGTTTTTTTTTTAATGATTTCTTGAAAGATGTTGTCCGGGTTTTTTTGTATTTTTGTTTTGTTTTGTTTTTTTGATCATGGCTTTCAGATAGTCCCATATTTCTTATATTATCTCTCCTGGATCTATTTCCTAGGTCACTTGTTTTTTCCAATGTGAAATTTCACTTTTTCTTCTATTTCTAATTTTTTTTTGATTTTGTTTTATCATATTTTGATGTCTCAGAGTGTCATTAGCTTCCACTTGCTCAGTTCTAATTTTAAGGAATTATTTTCTTCAGTGAGCTTCTGTACTTCTTTTTCCATTTGGCCAATTCTATTTATTAGAGTTATTTTCCTCAGCAAATTTTGTATATCTTTTCCCATGCTATTGACTCTTTTCATGATTCTTTTGCATTACTCTCACTTCTTTTCCCAAATTATCTTCTACTTCTGTAATTTGCTTTAAAAAAAGACAAAACCTTCCAGGAATTTTTTTTTAGGCCTGAATCCAAATTATATTTTTCTTTGAAGTTTCACATGTAGCCATTTTGACACTTTTGTCATCTTCCAAGTCATCTTATACCTTGATTCTCCCTATCACCATAGTGACTTTCTGTAATCAATTTCTTTTTTTTCTTTTTTTTTTGCTAATTTTTTTTTCTGTCTTTTTCGGTGACTTGGTGTTTTAATGCACAGTTGGGCTCTGGTCCTGCTCTGTCCCAAGTTCTTTGTGCTGGGGCTCAGGGCTTGGGTGCTTGCTTTCACTGGAAGCCAGGCTTTTCTTCTATCTTGTACTAGGAAGGGGGTGGAGCCTTCCTGTTGGCCTCCCTTGGGTGTGACGGTTAACTGCCGGCCTGCCTCAGGGACTGTTGCTATGGTAACCGTCTTTTTGGTGGCTACCCCTGGTGGAGGAACCTAGTAGCTGGTCTTCCTCAGGGGTGGGGCCCTGCTGCTAGGTTGCTATGGAAACAGGATAGCTTTGGGGCAAGCCCCAGGGTAGGGATTCTTTATTGTTAGCAATGGGGTCAAGGCCTTGTGCTGGGGTAGGGTCTCTGGGCTGGGGCAGGGTCTCTGGGCTGGGGCCTTGCTGTGCTCTACAAACTGCTTACTTGTGTAGGGGGCTGCTGGTTTGCTGGAGGGTGGGGCCTGGCAGGTGAAGGCCTGCTGCTGCTGCAGGACCTTGCTCTTTTCCCTCCTCAGGGCAATCTTGCTGAGGTGGTAAACTGCTTCTCTGCTCCCAGGTTAATTTTGAGATGATTTTCTAGTTGTTTGGAGGGGAATTGGGGAAGGCTTCCAAGGGCTCCTTCCTCACTCTACCATCTTGGCACTGGAACTTTGACATTTTCTTAATGGCATTAAGCCCTAATATATCACATGCCCCCATACAGAAATTGTGGGCTTCTCCAAAGAGATAAGCCTAACAAACCACTCAGGAAGAGTTAATTGCATGAAGAATCCCTACTGCATCATTCTACATTAACCCAAACTTCATATTAACCCAAATGAAGAGTTTATTGAGTGAAGGAACGTAAATGTATCTTCATCCCAGAAATGCTGGTGTCTTGTTTCATCATTATAATTTTCTTTCACATAATTAGTAATTCATTATGATTTATTCTTTGATTCACTCCTTATTTAGGATTTCTTTGTTAAATCTCTATTTGGGTCTTTGTCTTTTGGGGGTTCCTTTTTATTGCATCACAGTCTCTAAAGGGTATATTGATTAGTTCTGGCTTTTTATATTTGTCTACAATGTCTCTATGCCCTAATATGAAGTATTTTTTTGAAAAGTTCCATGTGTTGCTGAGAAATTAATATTTTTTTTTGTTATCCATTTGAGAAGATTCCATGGGGAAACTTTCATAAATTGATTTAAAATGAAATGAGCAGAACCAGGAGAACACTGTACACATTAATAGTAATATTTTAAGGATGGTCAATTTTGAATGACATCTACTCTGATCAGTACAATGACCCAAGACAACACCAAAGGATCCATGATGGAAAATGCTGGCCACCTCCAGAGACAGAGAACTGATAAACTGAGTGCAGATTGAAGCGTATTTTTTACCTTAATTTTTCTTTCTTTCTTTTTTTTTTTGGTGTGTTTTCTTTTGAGGTTAGCTAATATGGAAACATGTTTTGCATGACTTCACATGGATAATCTGCAACATATTGCTTGCCTTATCAATGAGTGGTAGGATTGTGGGAGGGAGGGAGATAATTTGGAACTCAAATTGTAAAAAATGAATGTTAAAATATTTACATGTAATTGGGAAATATTTAATGAGATAAATTATACATACAAAAGCACACACATATTTTAAAAAATGTAATGTCCTTGAAGGAAAGGACTGTGGGTTTTGATTTTGTTTGTTTTTTGCTTTTATTTGTATCCCTAGTGTTTAACATGGGGCCTAGAACATAGTAATCACACAACAAATTATTTTTCATCCATCTATCTATTCATTCATTCAAGTCTTTACAGACTTAACTTTGCTGCATAAATGGTCCTTTTCTTCCTCTTCTTTCTCCTCATCCTCCTAATTATCCTCACAGCCTGTAACAGATACTCATAAACTGTCTGAGGGAGAGAACTTGAATCCCTGTCACTTGGTACCACTCTCATGCCTTTTCAGTCACTACCTCACATTGTTTACATGTGAATTTATTGATTCTTATCAATTTAAACCTTTGAAGACAGAGATCTCATGTAGCCACAACTTACATAACTCTGTCTCCCACATATGTCTTGCACATAAGAAGTCAGATACTTATTATCTGTGTGTTCAATTGAATACCCTTCCTGTATGAGGTCACTCCATGTTATCCAGTGACTTTTAAGGATTTATAAGGAAAGCAAGGATTTTTTTAACCCAGTTCAAAGATTTTAATTGGTTGTTTCAATAAAGGTGTCTAGGTTTTGTTCACACTTCCAATACCTGGCAGATTGGTCGATTGACAGTTATCATCTGACAAAGGAGTGAGGACATAGCTTCTTTTTTTTTCTTTTTTGGATAGGCAGTGGGGTTAAGTGACTTGCCCAGGGTCACACAGCTAGCAAGTGTCAAGTGTCTGAGGCCGGATTTGAACTCAGGTCCTCCTGACTGCAAGGCTGGTGCTCTATCCACTGTGCCACCTAGCTGCCCCAAGGACATAGCTTTTTGTCACTTAATGTGGGAAAGGGTATTCGATTCTCTCAGTCACCTGCCCATCTTTGGTACACTATAGAATTCTTTCCCTAGCGTTTCATTCCCATCATTGTCCTCAGCTTTCTGGGCATTGCTCAAGTTTGACCTTCTCTGGATGCTTCTCCTACACCCTCAGCTACTCTGAGCTCTTCATCCTTGGGTTTCTTGTAGTGTTCTTGGCATTTACTTTATGGGATCTCGGTTAAAGGCAAGAGTACATGCCTCACAGTCAATACAACTGTGTCAGAATCCTAACTTTGATTCTTACTTGCTATGAAGGCTTAGGAAATAGCTTCACCTGGAGGTAATAATACTTAAATGTCCTACAGGTGGGTTGGGGGGAGGAGAGGGCTGGTCGTTAAGAGGTATATGCTATGAAAAAACTTGTTATGGAAATGTGTGATCATTGTTTTTATTGTCATTAAAAAACATGTGACTTCATGACTAACTGTTCTTTGTCCCCAATTCATGAGTGTGCCTTGAGGTAAGAAGTGTTATTTTATAATTCTTCATATTCTAATTCAGATGAACAAATTTTTGTTGACTGAGTAAATCACGTGTCTTCAGAGAAAGCAGAGTACATAGACTAGAGCACCGTCCTGATCGTCTGAAGGGCAGGATCCAAAGTCCATTTCTGTCAGTATTTGCCATGGGCAAATCACCAGTAACTGCCATTCTGTCAGTGTTTGACTGTGGGCAAGTCATTCTTCATCCATAAAATAAGCCTTTTGGCCTGGATGGCCTGCGTATTATCTCCCAGGTCTAAGTCACTAAATGTGTGTATAACACCAAGTGTGTCCCAGGTAACTTCTCTAGCTTAAGGGCTGCCCTCTTTATGTTCTTAGAGACATGTTTTTTTTTTCTTCTTTCCATCACCCATTAAAACCAAGCCTTTTCTGTTTGTCCATGTTCTGCAGCGGGATGTCTAAATGGCCTTAAGCAAGTTGGCAGTCATCCGACCATTGCCATCACATCAACAGCCATGGTCTCTGTAGAGCCCGAAGGCCTTCGGGGACCTTCAGCTTCCACTGTGCAGCCATGCCATTTGCTGACACTGGCGCCCATCAAAATCCCTCTGCTGACAGCCCCCTTCTCAGGTAAGTGCCAAATCTGGCTACGGCATTAAAATGAAGCCTGACTATGTGTAAGCCTCCCCCGCTGCTTCCCACGCCCAGGGATAAGCTCTCCCTATGGGAAGGATGCTGTTGGTGTTAGGTTTTGTAGAAATCAAAGATGGTCTCTACTAGGTAAGGCTGCTGGATTGAATGAATCTAATTGTAATGTCTGAGGAGGGCACAGTAACAGAGGTTTTCAGTGATAACTGGAGAAATTGATGGGAAGTGAGGCCAACATCTGAAGCAAAATCAAAGCTCAGAGTGAAAAATGCAGAGAATTTGGGACTAAGCTGGAAAAGCCATCCTTTCCATTCTCCATGAACATTCACCGGTTAAAATCATTCCCAAACATGTGGTCGCTTATCTCCCCTACCGTTTGTAAATCCACTGGCACATGCATCTATGGTCCATGCGACAGTCGGCGGAGGAGCTCAGCTTAATGTGAGCAAAGTTGACCCAAGAGCTCATTCTGTTCATAAATGATGTGCTGTGAGCTGCTGTCAAAGAGGAGAGGGTGGCAGATGGAGGGGCTCTGGGCATCAGTGAGCAAAGGAAGGGGAGAGAGGGGAGGCAGATCATGGCATCTTCCACGTGCTGGCTTCTTCAAGATTCAGCCTGTAAATCTTCCTCAAAGAGTGGTTTTGGAAAAAAACACAACACAGCAAAACACAAACACCTGATTCTTCATTTTTATGCCCAAGATCCATTTTTTCTAATATTTTTATTTCCATTTCATTCTCTTTTTAATTTTTTAGAAAAATGCCAAGAAAATGTGTGACAAAATAGAAATAGTCATTGAAGAAATACATCAGGAGGGGGAAATTGGACTAAAACAAGAGGTTATTGAAACTGAGATTATGTTGGGTAATGCCAGTAGAGCTTTATGAGAGAAATTTTGATTCTCTCTCTCTCTCTCTCTCTTCTGGAAGATGTAAATTTGTATTAGGTTAACAGTGTTAAATTTATTTGTCAAATACTTTTTTGGCAGTGGGGCAGTGGGGGAGGAGAAAATGAAATCATTCACTATTCTAGTTATTTTCTGTTCCATCTGATATTTTTCTATGGGCAAGATTAATTGGACAGTTGATTAACTTGAGAACCTAGCCTTGGGCAGTCAAGTATAGCCTGATGGTTATATTTCCCTGGGGAAATGAATGGTCTTGAGAAACAAGAACTACAATAAAATACACAAATAATTCTTTGTGGGGAACATCATTTATGACCATGTCAGGCTTTTGGTTAAAAACATCCATCCATCTACACTCATTAAAGATGACATACGATTTCCCAAGGAAATAAATCTTTGAACGAACAAAAACTGTGTACCCTGGCAATAGGGGTGGGAGGATTTCATTTCCTGTGCCTCTTTTATGATTTATAAAGTCACCTAATAATTAGGCAACTTTCCATGTTTGAATTTTGTAAGGTTTCCATAATCCAATTTGCCATAACGTGCATTCAGTTAGAAAGATGAGTGCCAATGTTATCCAGCTTAGCGATAACTGTCAGGACGTACTGTCAACAAGACGTAAAGGGCAACCTTAGAACAGATCTCCCAGCTTTACTGTTGCAATCATTGGTGTTAATAAGCTTGATTCAATTTGGAAGGGCTGCTCCACCACCAATGGAATCTTGGAGACCTACAGGGGGAGAGGACGCAATAAATTGGGAAACTGGGAAAAGCTGTGATCCTTTCGGCCCATTCAGTGCCATCGCTGCTATCTGGTATGGACCAAGGAACTGAAGACAAACTGGACACTTTTCATGCCTTATAGGTCCTCCTTTTGGAAAGTTCATCTGGTTCCCAAAGCAACTGTTGGCTACCTCTGTTCCCTCTAGTTTAAATCAGTGAAGATATGTCTGTCTGCAGTGAGAGAGACAGATAGACACACACACACACACACACACACACACACAGAGACACAGAGAGAGACAGAGACAGAGAGAGACAGAGAGAGGCAGAGAGAAGAGATCCTTACACTCACATTTGTTTGCTCTTAGGTTTATGATGACTCTAAAGGATTTTGGACTCTAAAAGAGAAACCGTGTTCATAATGATTTGAGCACCAAGCTTGAAAGCGGGGTATATATAGCCCTCAGCCAATGCTTTCATGGGTGTGATGGCAGAAAAATGCTTCTATATTAACAAAAGGTAATATTTCTATAGCAGTACATCAGTAGGAAATACCAAACAGCAATGATCGAGCTGCTTGCAGTCAGGAATCTCATTAAAGGCTCAAGTCAGTCGTCGAAGGAATTGCTTCACTCAAAATGCATGAGAAAGGGAGAGAGAAAGACGAGAGGGGAAGAGGTCATTTGTCCAGAAATGAGATGATCCTTTTTGGGCTGAATAGTCTCACTGTGGTGTAGGAGTGGGGGCAGGGCTAGTTTGGGCTGTAGCTGTGATTTCACAGCTTAGGAGGACTTGTACATAGGTGGAGGGATCAGTAGATTATTTATAACTTAAATCCCAGAGAGTTGCTTGGGACCTTGAGAGTTCAAAGGCCTTGCCCAGGGCCACACAATCAAATGTCTTAGAGACAGAACATGGATCCTACTCTTCTGCACTCCCAAATCATTCTTATTTCCACTATACACTGCAGCCTTTCCATTCTAAACTTAGGGTTAGGGCTTTTGATTGGAGTATTGCTATAAGGAACTCCCTACCATAATACAAGTCAGCACCATCTCAACACTTACATTCTTAGAGTTTTGACCAGGGAACTGAAAGTTTAAGGGACCTACCCAAAGTCACATGGCTATTATGTATCAAAGCCTGGGATTTAAGTCCATGCTTTTCTGGTTTGGACACCAGGTGTATTCACTAGGTTACTGAGATAGACCCTTTGCTTCTGGAGGAAGTGGAGTGCTAGGGAGGAAGCCAGGGATTCCTGGGAGCAATTTTAAGGAATTTTCCCTTCATCTATCAGGTTTTCAAGGAATGGAATGGCACCTTTGGCAGTTAGGTGGCACAGTGGGTGCAGTGACAGGCTTGAAGTCAGGAAGACTCATCTTCCTGAGTTCAAATTTTGCCTCAAACACTTACTAGCTCTCTGTGACCCTAGACAAGTCATTAACCCTGCTTACCTCAGTTTCCTCACCTGTAAAATGAGCCGAGAAGGAAATGGCAAGCCACTCCAGTATCTTTGCCAAGAAAACCTCAAATGGGATCATAAAGAGTCAGACAAAACTGAAAAAACAACTGAATAACAACTAAGCAAATCATGGCAGCTTCTAGACATAAATTTCCAAGCTTAACTGATTCCACAGGATAATTTTGCTCCACATTAGATGGCCTTAAATTATCAATTGAATTTTCTTTTTGTCTTATAACTTTAAAATGATTTTGGTTTCCAAATATGGCATCATCAAATAACTATTCGATGAGTGAACATTAAATTTGAAAATGTGCCACATGGACATCACAGCCAATGCTTACACACATTATGGTAAAAAAAATATGTTTCTATAATAAGTGATGCTGATTTAGTACTTTAGTATCAAGCAAAACTTTTGATACATTCATTCCTTCCATCTTCATAGCAGTGCAGTGATGTAGGTGCTGAAAGCATAGTTGATGTGACTCATACCTCATCACACAGCTAGGCAATAAAATCATTAGAAAGAAAACAAAAGGAAACTAGTAACACCAGCAATGGTAATAGTATTTATGTACTGCTTTAAGACCTTCAAAGCTCTTTACATAGGTTAGCAATTTGATCTTCACAAAAATCCTGTGAGCTGAGTTCTATTTTAACTTTTCAGTTTGCAGAGGAAGAAAGAGAGACTAAGCAATGTTTGCTGTCTTACCAAAGCCCCACAGATAGTCAATATCTCAGATATTGACTACCCTCAGATAGTCAATATCTGAGGTAGAGTTCAAACTGAGGTCTTCTGACTCCAGGGTCAGCGCTCTATGCCCTGGTGCACCCTGGGGCTGGCTGTCCTGCGTGTGTCAGAGGCAGGACTTTTTGACTACAAGTCTGGCACCTCCAACTTTATACTCCGCTTACTCTCTCTGGGTGGGTGGGTGGACATTTGTGTATATTTACATGTGTGTCAGTAAGTCAGTATGGCAAGATTCTGAAATTTCCTCCTTCCTTGTTCCCTCCATCTACACTGATCATAAGCCCATATCTTCAGGTGACGAGTCAGTGTTGGTGAGCATTAGTTACTATGCCTTTCATCTCCCAATAACCAAATGGTCTCTATGCCTTTTTGAAACCTTTTTTTAGGTTGTCACTTGGATTCTGCACAGGAAATTCAAGTTTGTACCTATATTTAAAGTTTATCCTCTTGGTAGGAGACCCCAGATCTTCATTTCCATGAAGATAGCCTTCAAGAACCCAGAGTCACCTTTACATCACACTGAGATTTTGGAGGGCATTGCTATGGAGGCACAGCACATGTTGAAATTCATGTATGTGCTTACTTCTGCATATGTGTTATGCATGTACACACGTGTGCATATAACTATATATCCTACAGTATATTTTCCTAAGGTTATCAGCAGCAACACTTCCTTTAAGATTAGAGCCTCTGAAACTTTGGCAAGAACAAGAAAAGTGATATGAAAAGTATGTGATCATGCTTCCTTCCCCTTTTCATTAAACAACTTTAAATTAATTAATTCATACATCTCCAACTGATTTTTGGGAAGCCGTCCAAATTGTAGCACTGAATGTAAATGTTGAGAAAGGTAGCTCAAACAGTAAACATGTGTCATGCTTACCCCTCCCTTTGAGGAGAAAAGAGGGCTATTGGAAGAGAAAATATGACTCGTGGTAGGAGAAACAGAATCTCTATTAAAAAAAAACACAACTTTTTTTTTTCAATGAAGATGAAATGATTTGTAGTCAAAACTTCACCAGTCAATATTTGGATTGCTTACACTTTTCACAAACCATGTTGGAATGAAAGAGAAAGCAAAATTAATTCAGTTAAGGATGAAACTAACTTATTTAATGCTTTTCTACTCTCAATAAAGCAGATGAGGTGAAGCTTTTAAAAATACTGAATTCATTTTTATTTCTTCTCCCACAATTCCATAAGCATTCGAGCGAAAAAGGTAAAATCGGTGTGAGCCATTCCGGACCCTCATAGTATGAATTACTATCAAATACAAATATTAAAAAGGCACCATCTGCCATGTAAACCATTTGCCACCTGTTCCTTTGCTTTCAGAATTATTTAATGGTTTAAATTTAACATTTTATCCTGCCACAGAACAGCTGGGAAGTGACTAAGGCTTTCTCCTATCTGTAAAGTAAGAGCCAAGCAACATGGCATATGAAAACTATGTCTCGATGCCAGAATTCTGCAAGCCAGCCTTCCCTGTGTCTGTCAGCCTGCCTCATTAGCAAAGGCTGCTGATGGTAAAATGAGTATTATAACAACAATAATCTAGCCATGTGGGGTTGGAATCTTCTCTTTCTTGGTTTCCTCCTCCACTGTAATCAAAATTGTCATAATACATATTAAAATTTCAACCAACTCTCAAGGGAAAAATTATAACAAAATAATTATCAACAAACAAAATGCCAGAAAATCATCTGGCTTCTGTGCAAAAGATAGATGTGGGTTCCTAACAGAGGAATCAAACCAGCTTCAGACAATTGTTGAGATTTTAAAAACTTTATCTGATATTCAATGCATTCAAAAAACAAATGGCCAAAAATAAAATCATAAAAAACCCACAAAAGGAGGCACTGAGTAACCGAGTGTCTCTAAGCTAACATCTTTGACAAGACTTCGAGGAGTTGCTAAGTGTGTGGCTTATTAATGTGCCTTGCCCAGACCACAATTAGCTTATTGAGGCCCTCCCAGTAGTGCACTCTCACGACATCCACGGTTACCCCAATATCTTCATTCCAGAGCAGCCCTGGGTGCTCATGACCAGGATCTTCAAACCAGAATATTCATAAGGGCAACAGGACCCTTCTGATTTGTCAGGTACAGTTCCAAGGTCAGAGTCATCCTCTGGTAGCACAATCTAGCAGTACAGAAACCCTGGACAGTACCTACGGATTTAATTGGCAGCCATGATCTGCCCTGCATTCTGCTTACTAAGTAGCATTTTAGTGCCTTCTGTGCAGATGAGCAGGGCAGTAGGTGTCCATGCTATGTAGAATCTTATGTCTTCTGAATGTCACCAAGACCCCTTTTCTTGACATTTTGCCATTGACCTTAATGCTGCTGTCGTAGTCAGCCACATTAGTGGTTGTGGCCAGTGTTTTCCCTTCTTGTGACCTTTTCCATAAGTCTTTCTGGTGGCAGCTTCTTCCATGCTTCATAAATCTGGTAACTGGGGATGCAGCTGCTAAATGAACATTGCTAACACCTCAGTGGAAGCGCACATCAGTGCTGGGCAGGCCTCTGCAGAATAATCGGCCACAGGGTTACTACAAATCTGCCTCATGTTGGGATGTGTCACAATAACCAATGACAGGCTGAGCAGGAGAACCATGAGATGCTTACACAAAAAACCATGCTAGATGAAGTGCTTAGCCTTGTCACTAAGAAACTGGCTAGCAGAAATGTGCCATCCAGTGTGGCTCTCATAGAAGAGGTGTTCGTTTTGAAACATCACAAAAGAAACAGAAGCTCTGGATGATCTATGGGACAAAGACATGGGGCGGGAGCTTTAATAAGAGGAGATGTGCATTTTTTTTAAAAATCATTATAATTTTAGCATTCACAGAGAGATTCATAGCTTAAGGAGTCCTATCCCATGACTTATTTCCCGTGATCTTCCCAATCCCTTTGTAGCATAAGCAGAGGATGGCCCATTGTTTAACTTATAAGGAAAACTAGAGGACAATCCCTTTGTAGCATAAGCAGAGGATGGCCCATTGTTTAACTTATAAGGAAAACTAGAGGACAACTGTTTTTCTCAGACCAGACCATGTGGCTTTCAAAGACCAGAGACATGATCTGAATCCAGGACATAGATTCATACAATTTTAAAAATGAAAGTCATCTCAGAGATCATATGGTCTGAGTCTGTACAATTTCTAGGTAAGAAATAGAGCACTAAAGAGGGTAGTGAAGTGGCTGAGGGCAGAGCGCTACTAAGTGGCAGATCCAGGACTTTCTCCCAGGGCTCCTTCCTGCCAGTGCCAGGCTTTTTTCCACCACCAGGTGCCATTTCTTTGCTTCCTAAAATTCTACCCCAAAAGATGAACATATATTGCTCTGAAAATAGAAATTATCTCCTGTTTTCACTAGGACAGTTGCAAGTCAAAGGACAACTTTCTTTCTACCCTTATTTCCTCCATGTTAAAAATCATAGTAAAGACCCAACATCCCCTTCTCTCTAAGGCTTCTCTTCTGCAGTTAAATATCCCCAGTTCCTTTGAGATAGACCCAAGTGGCCTGGACGGCAGGCCCTTCGCCATCCTGTCTGCCCTCCTCTAGATCATCTGCATTTTAGAATTCTTTGTTGTTCCCTTGGAAAAGAGACATAGAGCATCGAGAATGGATTCTTGTTGGAGGTCTGATGAAGTTGGTGTCCCGAGTAGCCATGGCCTCCTTATTCTGCTACGCTCTGTCTGTTTCATAAATGCCAAGATTCTGTTGACTTCCGTTGGCCAGTTATTTTTGCCAAATCTGCTTTATCTATCCCTTATTGTCTGTTTCCTTTGACTCTCTTCTTCTCACCTACATTACTCCCCTCCGCCTCAGGTTACCCCTTTCCTTCATTGTAGAGGATTTGCTTGGGTAATTAGTTCCTTTGTTTTTCTTTCTTGCTTTAACATATTTACCTGACTTTCCCCTTCTTTTCCATTTTAATTAATTATTCAAGTAAATCCCCCTTCCACTCCTGCCTTCCAGTTTATTTGATTGCTACCGCTGCTCCTGTCACTGCTGTTTAATTTCTTTCCTTGGTTCTTGCCGTCGTTTCTCTTCCCTTCATCTATTCTAGACTACGTTTTTCTTTCATTCATAAGCTTTATGATTACTTTTCTTCTTCTTTAGTCTTTAGACTCTCCATGGAATTAAAAGTTTTAAAGCAAACGCTTGGAGTTCCCTTTTTTAGAGAGTCTCAGTGTCATTGCCTGATAGATCTTGCTCTTTTCTGCCCCTTCTCCCGTTTCTGTTGTCTGAGGGGCAGAGAGGATAGAGTATTACCCCATGGTGGGAATTGTGCTGTCTCTGATTGCTCAGTTCATTATTCCGCTTTGCCCTCTCCAGGATCATTTTTCCCATTTGTGTTGTATCCCACACCTAAGTTTGTGTCCTCCCACTTTTCTGAATCCTGTGGGATTTCCAATTCTCCTTCTGAGGCAAGAAGAGTTGTCTTAATTAGCCCCAAATTGCTGTGGATGATACTCATTGCTAGCTTTCTATTTCCATTTATAAAATACCTATTCCCTCTGAAAGAGAAAAAAATGTCTTTAGCCTTTGACTTCATTTTCTTATTTTTATTTTTTTCAAAGTGTTATCATCAGTAGCATCCTTGCCCTCCACTGAAACAAAATTCCCTCCCGCCATTTTAATCCCTCACATGCCTCCTCACCCATTTTCCTCCAGTCTCTCTTCTTCCTGAGAGTATAGGAGTTGTTATCACTACATTATTAGCCTTTGACTTCATCTGTGTACATTACATCTTCCTCTATATTTCTTTCTCTTCTTTTCCCTTTTTTATTATTTTCCAATTCCGCCACTTAATTCCACAGAACAATGACAGCAACAACAACAATAACAACAATCATAACTGGAGCCACAATCGTGCCCACAACAACCATTTATTCACCTGTAAGAGCAGCATTGTGAGTTTTGGGCCAGGATGACCCAAGCCCGTTTCTCCACCACTTTTTTCCTCCTGTTTGACTTCACTGTCATCACCCTGATCTCCTTGCACACTTTTAGAAAGGAATCTCTTTATGGTCTCTCTCTTGTTCTTTTCTTCAGGTTTTGTTTGATTGACATTTTTTTTAATCTTTCTTGTATTACTTGGAAGTTTGAAGAGCCAAACATTTGATCAGACCTAGTTTCCCATGTAGAAATGCTTGGAATGTCCTTTTGATGGAATCCCTACCTTTTTTTTTTTTCATTGCTAGTTGTGGATAGGTTTGCAGTTATGCAGTTATCCATATCACCATGGATTGCATCTTGAGCTCTTTCGCTCTATGGAACACAGTATTCTTTCCCTTCTGTGCTTTCTGGTGTGTACACAATAGTCTGACACTGTTCAAATTTCTTTCCTTTTTATTTGAGGTTATTTCTAGTGCTCAAGGTTTTTGACAAAATTTTCTTAGTTCTGAGATATTTGGTAAATTTAACATTTTCCCTCATTTTTGTCCTGTGGCTCACTTTCCGATACTTTTCACTTTGATAGTGATTTACCTAGAGTCTGGACCTCAATTTGCTTCAACCTACTCTTCTGATCCTAATTGCTTTGATTCTTGTTCATGCAAATAATTTTTTTTCAAATGGCATGTACTTAAATCATGCATTTTATCATTTTAGACTGCCTCTATCCCTTTGGTTCCAAATTTAATCCCAATTTAAATGTGTAGTCTGCTTCTGCCCTAGTATTCAGTGACATACAAGTGTGGTCATGGCCTACAAATCTTGAAAAATTTGTCCAACTGGTTGCTTATGTGGGATGATACAAATAGAGATTTGAGGATGATCAAATTTGTAAGCCAGAGTGACTGGTAGACCCTCAATTATGACAGAGCAGCTTAGAAGAAGGAAAGGTTTTGGGGGAAGATAATAAATTTCTTTTGGGGACACATTAAGTTGGAGGAGTCTACTGGTCATGGTTTGATGCATCTAAAAGGCTTGATGATCAAACATACATGAAAGGTGATATGCAATCAGAGACAAAGGAGATGGATTAGGGCTGTGAATTGAACCATTGGAATTGTCTAGATAGAGAAAGCAATTGAACCCATAAGTGTTGATGTAATGATCAAGAGAGAAGGTGAAGACAGAACAGATGCAGCATTTGTAGAATTTAGTCCACCAGACAACTAACATTGCCTGGCATATGTCCTGGAGGCAGAAACCCTCTTCATACAGCCTAGGAATACTGGAATTTGTTGACTGTTACCTGGTACTGTTGATATAGGCTCAATTGTCATCCATTGCAACCTCCATCTTTAGGGTTTAGTAGTATATTTAACACAATGATTGAGTCCCAATAATGTCAGCCTTCTACCACCTTCAAACATTATACTTCCTTATACTACCTTCCACCTAAAACGTGAAATTAATAGGTATTTTCTATAGCTAATAGGGAGTGATCTATGTCACATCTATAGGCTATAACCTTTCTACTGAGAAGAGTTAGTGTGTTCCAGCTTCAATTATCTGATATTTGATCTGAATTCTGTTTGCTTTTAATGTCTAGTTTTACACTTCATA
Organism: Vombatus ursinus; assembly: GCF_900497805.2. Taxonomy (NCBI): domain Eukaryota; kingdom Metazoa; phylum Chordata; class Mammalia; order Diprotodontia; family Vombatidae; genus Vombatus; species Vombatus ursinus. The sequence continues at coordinate 3,820,751 of NW_020954623.1, read as the reverse complement.
GTCACTACCTACAGCAAGGAATCTAAATCTGGGGTCCATTACATGTATACGAGTATGAAGAAGCCCTGGCCTGGCCCATTCTCCATCATCCCTGGTCACTGCCTCATGGCAATTCACAAATCTCTCCTTCTGTCTTTCCAAATTCCTTCCATTCAAAGTTCCTGCGGAAAAAAAAAAACAAAACAAAACAAAAAAAACCTGTAGTCTATAGTATTCACATGCTACAATTTGCACAGATATTCTTCAATTAATGGGAAACATCATTGTTTCCAGTTTTTAATACAAGAAATTATTTGTGTGTGTATATAGGTTTGTACATGTTACACATGCATACACAGTGTATACACACAAGCACAGCAAGGCTATTGGCTGTCTTTCCATCTGTCTGTCTCTCCTCTATCAATAGAAATCAGTTTACTTTGTGCCACTGATCTCTTTGTCCTCTATGCAAGGTAGTGGGATCATAGGGTACAAGTATGTGAAGACTTTTGTGCCTTTTCTTCCATAATCCTCGATTGTTTTCCTGAATAGTTGAACTAAACCTCCAGTTTTACCAGCATTGTATTAGTGTGCCTGTCTTTCTATTGCTAGATACTCCAACACTGATTATTTTAGTATTTAACAAGGTTTGCCAAGTTCATGAGCATGAGATTATTCCTTGGAAATAGCCAAATTTTATAGCTAGCATTATACATACACACACAAATTTGTATGTATGTGTGTATGTATGTATGTTCAGGTATATGTATTACGTATGTATATAGTATATGTATACATATTCATACACATATATACATATATACATGCTTGTATGTGTATGTTCCTCAAAAAAACCCTATGAGTGACATAGGTTCTATTTTTATCCACATTTTACATATAAGGAACCTGGACCAGACAGATGTTAAATGACTTGCCAAGGTTCATACTTCTAGTAAGTATCTGATTCATATTTGAACTCCGACTTCCTTGCTCCAAGTCATGGCCTATATTCACTAGACCCCACAGCTGCTTCAGTTTGTGTTCTCTTATTATAAGTAATTTGGAATACTTTTACATGGCTATTAAAAGTTTCTGTCTTTTTTTTTAAGTTATTCATTTTCTTTAACTATATATGTGTATATATGTATATATATATATATAGGTGACTATTAATCTATATATTTCTTTTACACACACATATATAGAGATAACATATACACATATATGTTTGTGTATATGTATATGTATGAGTGTGTGTGTGTGTAATCTAACTTTTATAAGAGATGCAGGAAAGCAAATATTTCCCCCATCCAATATTCTTTCTTCTTATGGTTCCATTGAATTAATGCAAATACTTACATGTTATCTGTTTGAATTTGCCCTTTTTCCCCTCATTTCTATGCCCTCTGCACTGTGGTGAATAATGAATTCTCCCTCTGGCCTGAGCTTGAAAAAGGCACACTCCACTTCTGTTCTACCATAGTTCTTTTATGATGCTTATTGAATATACTTTACATGTAGAGTTCTTATCTACTTCAAGTTTATTGTGCTATATAGTGTAAGGTGCTGGTCTAAACTACCTTTCTGCCAAACCCCTTTCCATTTCTACAAGTTCCTTTCAAATATAGAGTTCCAGAATTCTTAAAATGAAATCAATTTTTGAACTTATGTGTTGAACATTATTTTGATTTCCATTAAATTGATGAGATTAGATTTTCTGAATGTTGTCATCTATTGAGACCTTTTTGGATATTGACTCTCCCATCTAACATAGGAGCCAGACTTGCTAGTTTTAAGACATCTGCAAATGTGTTAAAAATGCCAAATATGCCTCCACTCAAGTGACTGATAACAATGTTTGCCTTCCTAGGCACTGAGCTAGAGCAGTCAATTGAAACCTCTCTGGAACTTGACATTGGCCCATTAATGACTCTTATATGGACAAACAATTCTAACAATTCTAAATGTACATAATTGTACTCTCATTTAGCCCACATCTCTTTCTCTTGGGCAAAAGGGCATCATGAAAATCTGTAGCAAATATTTTGCTGAATTTTAGGAAAACTATACCTGAAGAATCTTCCACATTTATCAGTTTGCTAACCCTGTCGGAAAAGGAGATGGACTTTGCCTTGTGTGACCTGTTGTATATGAAGCCACGCCCTAGTATCTCTTGTTGATCACTGCTTCTAGGTTATCAGTGTCTTCCCTTCTGAGGCTGTTTTCCATCTTTTTCGTTTATCTTTATTTCTATTCCATCTTTTTCATTTAACTTCTTAGCTATAAATATACATAGTTATTCATAAGTTGTCTCTCCCATCAAAATGGGGGCTCCCTGAGGGCAGAGCCAGTTTTTGCCTTTCTTGTATTCTCAGTGAGTAGAACAGTTCCTGGGATGTAATGGGCATTTAGTTGACTGACTGACATTCAATAGCCATATCTGTAATATGTTTTACAATTTTTCCATTAATGGATCTCAATAAGTGGCATATATTTTTCACAAACCAGGATGAAAGCTATCAAATATAATTGAGAGTTCTATTTCTTGGTTTACTCCAGTGTTCTGCCTACACTGTAATGTTGTGTGTAGAGTGGGAGCACACCTAGGAATCTAGGGGCTGGGGGTTGGGAGTGCCAGCATCCTTTGACACAGCCTACACACACCACATGCCTAGGGTTGCTCATCATATCTTCACTTAATTATTGGTTGAACAGATCTGATTCCAAGCCAAGGAACATATGACCTGGGGGACCTAGATTCCAACCCAAGCTCTGACATTGCTTTTTTACTAAGTGTATGACTTGATACAGAATACTTCCCCTTTTGGGGGTCTCAGTTTCCTTATCTGTAAAAAGGAAGTGTTTGGTCTAGATCTCTCAGGTCCATTGCAGCTTGAACTTGCTGTGATCCCTTAATAATGAAATCAGGCTAGATTATTAAAATGTCTGCTGCCTTCTAATACTCGTTAGAAGTTCATTCTTTAGATAAGGTACAGAGAATGTGTTCGCCTCTTGTTATTAATGGAGTAAATTGTAGACTTAAGAAAAAAAAGCTAAAGTTATTATGGAATACATTTTCCTCATAAAGATGCTACTTAATGTTCTTAAACTGTGCTTACATTAGATTTACTGAAACCACAACTCCGTGTCCCTGTGTATGGATGCACAGACGGTGGCATTCAGCTAGAGAAATGGCGAGTCTCAGTGGCCATCGCTGGGACTGTTAGTATGATCAGTTACATCTCATTTGCTTTTTATTGGGGAGTAAAATGGTAATGTTCTTATGCTGCTCAACATAAAAGAGAGTTAAAAATATATAAGCAGAAAAGTGCCATTGGTGCTGCAACATTCAGGACTGTTCAAGTGAACACAATAGAGTTAATGATGGTGAAAGTGGCATTGTGGGCAAAGATGACGTGCTGGGATCTTAGTCTTACAGTGTGAAGGTTCTAATACAATTGTATAAAGATTGGCTGCATAGCAGCCTAGGATAGCATGTGCATTCTTTATAGATGAATCTGAAAAAAACGAAAACAAAAAAACCAACAGTTCAAATGAAGGCACACACATTGTAGGCAAGGTGCAGATGTGATACCTACTAAGAATCTTCTGTGATTCATCCTTGTAGCTTAAAAGAAACCCTAGATTCTTTTTTTATTAATAAATTTTATTTTTAATTTTTGTAATAAAACAGACATTCCCATACCATAGTACAATAAAAAAAAAGATGATTGTATATGGAACTGCAAATCTACCATACACAGCTTGTTATTCTTTTCAAATATACAACAAAGTTTTCATGTAAATTTCTTTTTTTTTCTTTTCTCCCTGCCCAGAGATGGCTACCATTAGACACAAATAAGTATATATATGTATATGTATATATGTATATATACATATATATATGTATGTGTGTGTCTGTGTCTGTGTGTGTGTATACATATATATACACATATATATTTAAAATTATTCTACATATACTTCTATTTATCAGTTCTTTCTCTGGTTACAGATAGTGTCTTTCTTCATATGTCCTTTATAGTGAATTTGGGTATTTAGAATAGTAAAAATAATCTATTCATTCAGTCATTCTTGAACTAATATTGCTGTTACTGTGTATGATGTTCTCTTGGGTCTGCTTATTTCACTCTTCATTATTTTGTGTAAGTCTTTCCCTATTTTTCCATAAAACCATTGAGCTCATTATATCTTACAGCACAGAAGTTTTCCATCACAATCGTTTACCATAACTTGTTTAGCCATTCTGGATTGTTGAAGGTTTTCTCAAAGTCATGCAGACTCTAGGTGACACAACGAAGTTGGGATTGCTTAATTATAGGCAACAGAACAATCTGCTGCGTGAGGACCCAACTAGATGAGTACCAGAACTTGTTTTCAGCTAGCTCAGTATTAATATGTGTGAAATAACCAGAGAACAATTAGCTAACAAGCTGTGTGATGTCAGCTAGCTGCCTAGTCAGCTTTCTTCACTCTGCTTCAGCTAGTCCAAGTTTTCCTGGATCTCTCTTCTACTAGCTCTTCTATCCTTTCTTTCACAGCATGATAGAATTCCAATACATTTATGTGCTATAATATGTCAGTCAGCTGAGCTCCAGGTAAAAAATCATGAATCTTTTGGCCACAGCTGCATATGAAATAGTTAAACATATAAAACAGCCTTGAGATAATCCAATTCAATTTGATAACTTGGACTTATTATTTGGAAAACACTGGACTGGCCTTTGGGGATACAGAGAAAAAAAATGAAGCAACACTTGTCAAGAGGCTTCTACTCTTCTAGAAGATATAACACATGCAATGACAAATAAAGGCAAAATATTTAGAAAGTGATTTCAAGAAGGAGAAGGTTCTAGTTACTGGGAATATCCATAGAAAACATTGGATAGGAGGTGGCATCTGGGCAATTTTTTCCAAGGAAGTTAAAACTTCTACAAAAGGCAGATGAATCCTTAAATAAGTTTACTTGTCCAGGATCAAACCAATCAAATTACCAAAGGATTATCTTATAAAACCAGAAAATAAATAATAGCAGACTGCATCTGGAGGCATAAAAAGAAGAGAATTTGCAAGGAAAAGGAAACCAATGGAAAGAAGAGGGGCTAGCAGTAACAGATCTGAAACTACATTATGAAGCAGTAATCACCAAAATGATTTTATTCCTGGTTAAATAAATAGAAAAGTTAAGCGGTAGAATAGACTAGAACACATCACAGCAAAATGAATTAAATGGAATAGGCACATTGATGCACTTTTGTTGGAGCCATCAATTGAATCAGGCAATTGGGGAAGGAGTTTGGACTGCTGCCTCTGGATTTACTGGACTGCACGGCTCCTTGGCTCAGCAGTACCTCTGCTAGACCTAGAATTCAAGGAGGGAAAGGAAAAGGTCTTACATTTACACCAACATTTCTAGTGGCTCTTTTGTGTGGTGGCAAAGAACTAGAAACTAGGATCAAATGGGGCATGGTTAAACATATTATAGCACATATATGTATTGGAATTCTATCATGCTGTGAAAGAAAGGATAGAAGAGCTAGTAGAAGAGAGATCCAGGAAAACTTGGACTAGCTGAGGCAGAGTGAAGAAAGAAGATCCGGGAGAACAATTTATAACTACAGCATTATAAATATTAATGATTTTGAAAGACTTAAGAATGCTTATTAGTGCAGTGATCCATCTTGATTTCAGAAGACCAATAATTAAGAATACTATCCATTAACTAACAGAGAATGATAAATATGCAAAATAAGAGGCATTTTTAACCATGGACAATATGGGAATTAATTTTGTTTGACTATGCATATTTTTTTTACTTTTCTTTCTTTTTTCTTTCTTTCTTTCTTTCTTTCTTTCTCTCTTTCTTTATTTTTTTTTTGAGTGGATGAGTGCCAGGAAGGAAAAACAAACAAACAAACAAACACAACTAATGCTTGGTCATGAAATAAAAATTAATTACAAGTTAAATAAAATAAAAGTAACTCTATATGTGTTGTGTGTATGTGTATATATGCAAAACCAAAGTGAAGGTAGCAAAGCAACACATTTCAAACCGCAGGGTCTTGGCTAAGCAGAGTTAGAGAGCCCCATAAGGACAGATGGCAATAGGTCAGCTTGATGAAAATGGGAAACATGTTGTGAGTAATGTGAGATGAGACTGGAAAGGCTAGTGGGATGCAGGCTTGAAATCTTAGTGTAAGTGATTGGATTTCACATAGAGGAAATGAGGAGTCTCTGAAGATTTTTTTTTTCAGTAGAGGCATTCCATGATTAGGTATCTACTCTATCAATTTGATAACTGTGCAAACAGCATCTTGGAAAAGTTATTAGAGGCAGGAAGAACAAGTAGGGAGCTATGACTATATTAGGCTTGCAGAATGCTATAAGTATCTGTCCTTGGACCATGCTTATTAAAGCGGGGAATGAGGGATAGATATGGGAAATATAGTGGCAGAAAAATCACAGGACTTTTAACAGATTGAATATGAGCTGGGGAAGACAGGAACCTTGGTCACTGAACTAGGGAAGTTTTGGGGAAGGATATTAGCTTTTGAGGGACTAGATAAATCTGTTTTCTGTTGGATATGTTGAGATTGTGATGCTTAAGGGACATCTACAAATAGCTATCTTATGTGAACCTCTACTGTTTTCAGGATCAGTGGCAAGATAGTGAAGAAAATGTCCTAAGAATAGCAAAATTACTTTTTACACATCAGTTTGTAGTTTTTTTGTAGTATGTGGTGTAAGATGTTGGTATGAGCCTAGGATTTTTTGTTTTTGTTTTTTTGCCAATCTGCTTTATAGTTTCCCCAGTAGTTCTTACTAATAAGTTCTTTTTCTCAATCATTTATGTTCTTAGGTTTATTGGAATATGGTATGTTGAATTGATATTTTAAAAATCTCATTTAACTTTTCTGTTTTAATCTTTCACTTTTCTATTTTTAAGCAGTGTCAAATAGTTTAGATGATTACTCATTTATAATAAACTTGAGGTCTAAAAGTTCCTTTCTACTTTTATTTCATTTTTCTTCATTATTTCCCCTCGAAATTCTATATCTTTATTTTCTTCTAAATGAATTTTGTTACTGTGTCTAGCTCTACAATATTCCTCCTTGTTGTGTATGTGTGTGTATGTGTGTTTTATAGCAATAAATTTGTAAATTAATTTAAGTACTATCTTCATTTTTACTATATTAACATATCCAAACTATGAGCAATGAATAGCCTTCCAGTGACTTAAACTCCCCAAATGTGTTAAATGCCAGCGTTTTTGGCACATTATTTGGCAATGGCCAATAAGTCTTCAGACGTGACCAGTAGATGAATGCAAGAGACAAAGAAGAAGGGGGAAAAGAAAAAATAAAGGACCATAGAGAGCTTTTGAGGGCTAGATGCAACAGGAATGTATAGACTCTAGGCAAGGCTAGGTTTGGAGGGGATAGTTCTTTACAAAGGATGGCACTTTTGAAGCCGAAGAGTCCTGTCATATTAACAAAGAGAAATATATGTCCTCCTTCTCATCCCATGCCTCCTATTGGAACCCACTTTCCTGAGCTCAACTTTTTCTGGATAGGACTTGGGTGTGGGCACTATTGTAACTCTCCTCCTCCCCATGAAAAATAGCTAAGAGGTACAAGGCTGTGTACTGATGATTTGTGGTAGTTAATTGTTAAGAGGCAGCATCATATCAAAAAATGCTCAAAGCAGAGTCAGTCATTCTTGGGTTCAAATTCTGCCTCTGCTACTTAGTTGTCTAACCAAAGACTGATATTTAATCTCTCACAGCCTGAGTTTTCTCAATTCAAAACTGGAAATAATAATACTGCAGAGGTTGGTCAGGAGACATAAATGAATTAACCTGCGCAAGGTGCATGCAGATCTTAAATCATTGTGTAAATGTCAGCTACTATTATTTTATTACTAATTAATATCCAAAGAGGACTGTATGCAATTTCTGATCAATTCTCAAGTAAGGCACTGTGTCAAGTGCCTTAAGATGAGAAAGGAAACTGTCATGGGAGGCAGGAGGAAGGAGAGATGACTTGGTTCTGAGTGTTCATGGGTGGCATCATGGTGGAAGTGACGTTTGAGCTGTGGCATGAGCTGTGCCCCAACGCCTGGTGAGAAGTTCTATAGGCAGAAACTGGATTCTTCTGATGAAATTCCAGTAAGTGTTGGGTGACTCACTGGGTCAGTGGGAGGAGCAAGTCTGGCAATCTCTGGGATCTCTGGTGAATGACTTAGGGCTTCAGGGTCAACCACATATGATGGGCCCTTATCATCCCTCAGAGCCTTGGTTTTCTCTTAATCAACAGCTGTGTGAGGGAGATTTTGTTTTTGCGATCAACAGAAGAGTAGGCTAAAAAAAAAAAAGAAGAAAGATTCCTAAGAGCTAGGGAGAGTAAGGGGAGTAGTCATTCTCTCATGCAGGTTTGTGAAAACTTTGCAAAGAAAACCATTTTTCTCTCCCCATGATGCCCCTTGTAGGAGATGTGATCACTTAGTGTTCATGATATCTGCCTGATCCTTCTCTTTGGATAAAGCAGGCAGCTTTAGAGGAAGGGGGATTTAGAGCTGATTCCAGGCTTAGTACCCACGAAGGCTTTATCTCAGCTATGCCTTCCTCCCTCTTGACCTATCAGTTTGTTGCAGGGAATGTGAACTCACGGCCTCTATGGGCTCCCACTCACCGCCTGCCCAATCTCCAATTGTGCCTCATTGCTTTTACTGCTGTAGCTGATCATCTGCTGCCTGCTCCATCCCCTTCTGGTTCCACTAGAAACCTCTCACACTACAGTAGAGACTGCAGTCTCTGTTGGGCTCACCAGCTTTGAGATGCTTAGCTGATTTTAAACTGAAGAATAGAAGATTGTTAACCACACCTTCCCCTATCTAACTGGTAACTCTACTGATTTTCTTGGACTTTTTTCTCCTGTATTTTATTTTTTAAGACATTCATTTTAAAAACCAGCTTCATGAAACTATCCCCTCCAAACTGGGTATATGTTAGCATTAATGTTTTATTTTTAATGACCTCTGAAAAGTGAAGTTGGCTTGACAGTGTTGCTCTGTGAGTGCATTAATCTGCCTAGACCATTCACCCTTCTAACCAGTATTCTTCGGATATTTGACTCTGCTGTTTGCTACCCAGAAAAACAGGCTCACTCCCCTTCTTTGGAAGTGGTATTTTGTCTTGCCATCACATATTGTTTGAGTGTGGAGCTGTCCTTTTTAATATCTTGTGCAGGTGTGTGCTGTTGACTGTAAGCAAAGCTTGTGTTACTGGAAAAATACTAGAGCTTGAATTCTTCTATGAATTAGCATATTGTTTTCTTGCTCAAGCCACTTTGCTGGGCTGCTGGGCTCCTGGTATCTGTAATCATTTCCAGAGCATGGAGATAACACTCTGTTTGCTGCTCGCCGTAGAACAATTTAGCATTTTATTTTTCACATGCATTTTTGCTGCTAACAGGCTTTCCTAGACCCCCTTTCACATAATGGGAAAAGGGATTGTATGAATAAATTAATTAAACATATTACTGTGGTTATGTGGTGTCTCGTAATTTATGGAAATGGAAGCACAGATTTCTTCTACTTCTCTTTCTTGAAGGCACAGGGGCAAAATAAGAACCTGAGATGAGAGCAAGTCTATTTTGTGGAAAAGGATGCCAGGGTAAGGAGCTACCAGCTATAAAAGGTGGCTCTGAATGGGTCTGACTCTATGCTCTCTATTCTGTCCAAACCACTTAGGGGCAAACACCCTGAAGTCATGACTGATCTCTAAATTGTTGATTTTCAAAATCATAACTGGCACGAAAGAACTGTTTCTGAAAATCTGCTTTCAGGGTTTGCTGCAGTTCTAGGGTTAGCTTTGAAAATGCCCTGGTTGCCTCCATGTTATATTAGGATATTGGTTTTGCTGAAATCATAGAGCAGCCCATCTAGGGCTTCTTCCAGACTTATATTCGGCTCAGGACCCACTTAGGTTGTGCCTGGGGCCTCAGTGGGGCAAGGCGAGGGTGAAGAGCATCTTTATCATCTAAGGAAGTAGAGAGTTCCCAAAGCAAGAGTGAAGTTAGATTGTTGACTGTGTAAGCTCCCCAAATCACCATAATATGGTCTCAGGAGGGTTCTCTCAGGCAGAAGACAAAGCTGAGACCCGAGGACCTGCCTTCTTTTTCACTTCCAGCTCCCTATTGGATTTACACTTGCGAGGCAGCTGCCAGACACCGCACAAGAACCCACGGGGCAAAGACAGCACATAGCAAACTGGTTTTCTCTCCTAGAGAAGGGAGTCCTAGAAGAGTACAAGAACTCCTCCACAGTGACAAACACATTGAAGCCCCCAGACCTCCTCTGTGTTGTAGAAGGCCTGGTTGGAAGGGCAAGTCCAGGGTGGCTTCCGCCCACTTGGGCATGTTGGCTGCCAGCAGCCATGGCAAAAGTGAAAACGGCCCAGCCCTTTCACACTTCCTCCCTCATCCTCTTCCTGCACTGTTTCACCTAACAAGTCCAAGTCCTAGATGAGATTCAGCTGCGGGTGCCAAGAGTGGAGCTGGGGCTGCAGAGAGGGGCCTGGGGCTTCCCAAGGACATGGATGCTGGCTGCATCTGTAGTCACTTCTCATGCATTTTTCAGGTCTAGACACATACAGGCTATATTTTGAAAATTTGTTTTTCATTTTATCCAGTAATCCCTTCCCTTTCTGAATCCTATACAACAATTAGCATTTAAAAGACAAAGATGCTAGCCCAGGACTTTCTCTTTAGCTAATTAGCGCAATATACTTGAAGAGAGCCTTCCTCTTCTCTCACCCATACCCGTTCCAGATGATTTCCCTTCCCAAGTTGGGAATGTTCACCCAATTCCTTTTTCTTTCTTTGTTTAATCTACTTACCCAAGTTTCCCCCCTTTTTTCCTCTCAGTCAAGTAAAACTCTGCCCTTCCCTCCCTCTTTAACTTATTTTCTTTTTTTAATTCAATTTTCTGTACCTTTTTAAAAATAATTTCTTTCCCTTATGGCTTTCATTATTTTTCTTCCTTTTCATCTATTTTAGAATTTAAACATTTTACTCACAGACTTCACACTTTTTCATTCCTTCTTTTGTCTCTGTATTTCTCATGGCATTGAACTTTCTAGGTAATTCTTTGGGGTGCTTTTTTAACAGCTTCTATTTTATGACCTTGTAGATCTCTTAGATAAACCAACTGCTTCAAGTGAGATAGAAGATATTTTCCTGCTCCATATTTGGACGTTTCCTACATTCCTAATCGTGTCATTCATTATGAACCTTTCCTCTTCCCAAGTCATTTCCCCCCATTTGCTGTGCTATTCCCTCTCTGGGACCCTGCCCTCCCACTTATTTGAGAATCTGTTTCCCCTAGGAGCTCTGATTCCCCATCTCCTAAAGTAGGATCAAAGTTCTCTCTAAAAAAACAAAGCCCTTCTGATGGAAGGATCCCATCTCTCTTTAGAGAATATCTCTCTTTCCCCATAGGAGCATTCATTAGTGATCCACACTCCCACCAATGAAACAAAATTCCCCCTTCCATTCCCCCTGCCTCAATCCTTTCTGTGCCTCAGAACCCATTTTCTGGTATGCTCTCTTTTTCCTGAGGGACTTGTTCAGTCATTTCAGTTGTGTCTGACTCTTCATGACCCCATTTGGGATTTTCTTGGCAAAGATACTAGTGTAGTTTGCCGTTTCCTTCTCCAACTCAGTTTACAGGTGAGGAAACTGAGGCAAACAGAGTCAAGTGACTTGCCTAGGGTCACACAACTATAGAAGACTTCAGGCCTGACACTCCATCCACTGTGTCCCCTAGCTGCCCATTCCTGAGAGACTACTGGAGTTCTTTTTCCATCATTATTAACCATAAACTTTATTTGCACATATCACATTCCCTTTTATCTTTCTCCTCCCTTCTCCTTTTTCATGTGACCTCATATTTTGTATTCACCAGAAGGAGGGTGATAGGAGGTTTAGCCCATGATGTTTCAGACCTTTATTCCTCTGCTGTCCATTCTGTTCACCTTCACTTTTAAACCTTGAATCCTTGTGTGCTTTTAGAAAGAAATTGAATTACTTCTCTGTTTTTTTTAATTGTTGTTGTTACCCGTGGTTGCTGTATTTGTTTATCTTTCTTGTATTTCTGTTGGTTTAGATGATTAAAAAGTAAATACTTTGGGTCAGGCTTTCTTTCTCAGAAAGCATCCAACACCTCTCTTCCTTGACCGTGCTTCTCTTCTCATTCATTGTTAGGGTCAGGATAGCAGCATGTGGAGCCCTTTTGCCCTTTGGAAGATATCATCCGTTGCCTTCTGTGGTTCTTTTTGGGTGCCAAATAGTCTTGTATTATTAAAATTTCCTTTCATTTGTTTTTGAAGATCTTTCTTCTGCCTATTTGCATAATTTGCTGTTTGTCATTGGAATTATCAGTGTTAATCTTTATATGTCTTGGACTTTGCTAGGTTCCCCCCCTCTGCTTTTGGAGGCGATTAGCAGACTCTTTTAATTGGCTCCCGATATTTTAATCTGTTCACAGCTTCTGGGCTGTTTCTTATGTCTTGCAGTATGGTGACTTGCATTCTTTGGGGAGACTTATAATCCTCCAATTGTCTTTATACATCCTGTATTCAGGGGCAGCTAGGTGGCGCAGTGGATACCTCACCAGCCCTAAAGTCCGGAGGACCTGAGTTCAAATTCGACCTCAGACCAAACACTTGACACTTACTAGCCGTGTGACTCTTGGCAAGTCACTTAACACCAATTGCCTAAAAATAAAATAAATAAAAATTAAAAAAAAAGAAATATACATCCTGTATTCATGAACTCCGTGTTTTGTTTGCATGGAAATCATGTTTTCTTTTAAAGTTCTTGTTTTCCATTTCTCTTCTCCAGATTGTCCTTCCTTTCTGTTCATTTTTGTTGCTAATCAATTCTCTCTTTGGTTTCCTTGCCGAAGTTGCTCCCATGGATTTGAGTTTTTCTATTCTGTCAATTATTTCCACCATGGAAGTCATGCATCTGGCTTTCAACATTCTTACTTCCCTTTAAACCATTTGAAAACATGCCGTCGTGGTTTCATCCGCTCTTGGGAAGCCATGGAGTTCTTTGCTCCAGCAGGTGTTGATTCCTTCTTCTTTGTCTTGTAATATTTATTCATAGATGTCTGAACTTATTTAGTTGATCTGGAGGCTATATTCCCTTCTGTTATTAATATCTTCTCTGTTGTTTTATCTGATTATGCTCAAAGTGTTTAGCTGAGTTGTCTTCCTCCCCAGATATCTGGCAGCTTCATTCTTTTTGTTTTTCTTGTAGTAAGCTTCTCCTTTTGTTTCTGGGGTTCTGGTGGTTATTTGTGGAGGAGGGCGCGAGGCAGGAGTTCTGCCACAGCCTTGTCGGTCAGCCTTTCCAGACCACGGTGGCAGAGGAGGCGTTAGATCTCAGTCTTCTCTGCTGTTCCTTCACCAACAGTTTTCTTTGTTAGAGTTTGTGATGTCCCAGACAGCTGACAATCTTTTGCCATAATTTTTGGCTTGGCGAGGCTGTAGAGGTTGTAAGGATCAGAGAAAATGGCTAGTCTCACATTGAGTTGGGCCCAGAAGCCCAAACTAAGTTATGTGATTGATAGCAAGACTGCAGACCTGGACAGAGGTTGTCCTTTGACTCTATCGGGCACCAGGGTGTGGTGAGAGAAAACCAGGCCGCATCCAGATTTCCTTTTGTGACAGGGTTCCTAAAAGGCCACAGTATGTGACGTCACTGTGATAGAAAGCAGGCTGGAGAGAGCTGCTTGCCAACAACAGTGTTTGGGGCAACCTGAGGGGCCCAGGTCTGACAAAGGAATGCAGGAATGTCATGCAGTAGACAGTTAGCGTGATGTGCTGGGCTGGGCCAGAGGAACTACTGAAACCTGCCATTGAAATCAGGTCCTAGAGCAACATAATCCCTCCTCTCACAGATATAAGAATTGCATCCCAGAAACATTAAGCAACCTCTTTGGCTTCCAGTTAGTGTATGTGTGCGCATATAATCAACTAAACTAAACAAAAATAGTGAGGTAACAGACAATTGAGTCCTAGAGGCTCTCTAAAAGTGCAGATGCTGCCATTTGGCCAAGGGATAGTCAGCTCTTTGGGAAGGTCAGGAAGGGCATTCCAAAGACTCCAGGATACTGCAGAATGGAGTTCACCGGCTAGGTGGGAAAAGCTCAACCAGCCCACACAAGAAGATGCCATCAACAACACGCCTCAAGGGTTTACTAAGTGAAGATCGGGATTCGAGGGGTGAAGCAGGGAGCAGTTTCCCAGGCCCTTTCCTTAAGTAGCTAACCATGCACTAGACAGATAGCTCAGGGTAGTGGTACCTGCACTGAACTTAAAAACAGGAGGGATCTGGATTCAAATTCAGCCATTAATACTTATTGGCTGGGCAGCCATTGACAAGTCACTCAAAATCTCGGAGATTCAATTGCCACCTTTTTAATGGGGTCATAATACTGTGAGGGCCTACCTTACAGGGTTGTTGTGCAACTCCTGTGAGATCAAGTCCATGAGGTGCTTTTCAGACCTTCAAGGATATTCATAGGTGGCATTCTGCTGCCTGAGATTGGAGCGAGAAGTTGAGCACCAAGAGATGTCACTTTCTCTAACTAAAGGAAGTTTCCAAATGCCCTTCCTCACTCCCAGATGAGCGACAGATCATATCTGACCACTCTGGCCTGGCGACAGCATTCTCCACTTCATTTGGAAGTCTCCCAGCCTTGGTGTGTGCAGGCTCTGCAGCCAAACACGCCTCATGGTCAGACCTGAAGGCAGTAACTTTCTAAGGTCCTCCTGGTTTATCAAACATCCACAGCATTTTGCTAACATGCTTTTGTCTTAGAATTTAAAATAGGCAAAGCAGAGGGTGTTTTCCTTATTCATTGATTGGGGGGGTGGGGAATGGGCATAGCAAGAAGGAGAGAGTGAAAGTGGCAAAAGACTGAGACAGGGAGTGGTCCCTGGGGGGATGCTGCTCATTTTGCTCAAGTGAGATGCATATTGCATACTCTGTGGGTTGCAGGGGTGGTGGGGAGGTGGTATTCTCTGCACCAAAGGAGATTCTCATTTCTCTTCTCCCTTTCAACCTGAGCTTCCTCTCCAGCTTTTAGCATGTAACTGCCTCAGGGTTCTTGTTGCTCTGGCCCACCCCAGCACATCATGCTAACAGTCTACTGCATGACATTCCTGCATCAAGCCTTGTATAGTGTGCTGAGTCTGGGCCAGAGTTACGTTGGAATGTCCTTGAGTTGGCTGACACCTTAGAGTGGTAGTAGGGACAGTAATTATTTCAGGGATGTGTGAAAGAGAAAATCGATATTTATTCATTGGACCCCAAGAATCTGAACAAGGTTTTCTCTCACAATATCCCTGAAGAAAACTGGCCTTAAATTTTCATCGAGGCAGGTATTTGTGTGTGTGTGTGTGTATGTGTGTTTTGTATGTAAACACACACACATACCTGTATCTGTACATCTATATCTATGTATATACACATGTGCACACATATACATGTATATATACACACACACATGTACACAAAAATATGTTTGTACATATACATGAGTATGTGTATTCATATATAAACACATATAAGTAAAAATAAAGTATTTTGTGTACATGTATGTATATGTATGTATGTATATGTACGTATGTATATGACAGACATCATGTTGTATCCTAAGTCTTCGCTCCTCATGTCCTGTTAGCTCACATGATTCTCCCAGGTCACGGATTCTAGATAGGATCTAGAAAAGCCTGGCTGCCTTCCCCTGGGTATGTTTTATATCTTATCAAGATGCTTCGTGAAATATGCCTCTCAGGACCAAAGACAGGTCTCGGATGTGACGTTGTGTGCTGTTCCCACAGTAGCTCATGAACATAACAGAATGCCTCCATAATAAACCCACCTCACTTCACCTGAATTGCTTCTGCACGGGGATAGAGCCTTCTGTTACGAGGCAGATTCAATAGGAATTTTTCTGACATCAAAGAAGTACCTAACATCATTCTGCTGCTCCCTCTCTCTCCTGGACAGTTTACAATCTCTCAGTTTGGGCATTGTTTTTTATTCATCTGGCAAGAACACCACCTACAGAATCATTATTATCTCCCCCTTACCTAAGCATTTTGGGCCCAGAAGTGAATGAGGTGAGGAAAAAACCCATGCTCAATAATTCCCAAGCAGGTCAAATGGTGTGGTGCCTCGATGATGCTCTCACTCCCTGCCATTGGCAGCTGCCTTTCCTTCTTTAGCTAGCATCAGGGTGAAAAAAAGGGTAGAGACCATACAGCCATTCAGTAACTGATGACTACCAGTGCACACGTTGACTTCCTTGTGTGTGTCAGTAAGACTCTGGACAATGCTGGAACCAAGTACTGGAGTCATCAGTTATATAAGATTGATCATGAAACCCACCGTTGTTTTCTCTAGGGATGATCACTCGGGAAAGTGCTGAGCGTATAACAAGCTAAAATACCTGAGTTTAAAGCTGCTGGGGCTATGCGACGGTGAGGGGCTTTTTCTTTGGTAAGTGGAAGGTTTGAGGATGACACTAATACCTTTTCAGCATGTAGTTTGGCAACATAAAGTCTAAGTGATTAATTTATAACTCTGTACTCTTTTGTCAACCTTTAGATTAAATTGGTAGCAAACTACTAGATTTGAGGGCATTAAATCTATAGAATGTCAAGGGGGCATTTGTTCCCACTATTATAGGGAAATCCCATAAATAACACGGAGTCATCACTGCCCTGTTCTTCATCTCTGACAGATGCAAGATTAAATGCCCTGTTCTCATTTTTGTGGATGAATGGATTTTAAGTGTTCTGACTGCTAGTGCGCTCTTTAAATGCATTCCGTAGGGAGCCCAGTTAAGAAAACCAGCTCTGTCTCAAGCAAGACCCACCAGGTTTCCACCTCCACACGCCCTCATGCCCAATCCCTCCTTGCAGCCTCCATCTTTTGCTTACTCTTCATTCCCCTGCTATTCTGTCAAGTGTCCAATCTCAGTGCTTCAGTTGAATCTTCCACTCGCCTTTGCCCCTGACCCAGCAACTCCCCTGCATCCTCAAGCCCTGTCAATGTTTTCTTGCAATCTCTTTCACTTCTGTTCTTTTGTTATGATTCCTACTATCTCTGTCCAAGTTCCAGCCCTTTTTTCCTGCTTAGATTTCTAGCTCTAAACCTCCTAAATTATAATGCCGCCTTTAGTCTCTCTTGCCTCCTTTTTATACTGCATACTAGCACCAAATTACCATTCCTCAAACACTGTTTTGGACATGTAGAAATGGATATTTCGTAAGCATCTTAACCTCAAAATGTTCAAAACTGAAGTCACTGCCTTTCACCTCAAACTTTCCTTATTTATTCTATAATTGTCTAGGACACAACCATCTTCCCAGTGGCAACCTAAGCATCATCTTTAACTCCTCATGTTTTCTCATCTCTCATATCCAATTAGTTAAGTCTTGCTATTTATATCTTTGTAATTTTTTATATAAAATCTTTTTAACACTTCATTCTTTTCGGTGAGGGGAAGTCAAGATCTGAAAAGGATCTTAAGAAACTAAAACATTGGGCTGAAACTGATGAACGAACGTTAAATATGGATAAATATGATTTCATCATCTTAGGTTCAAAATCAAGTTCATAAGTACGGGATAGGGGATGGTGACTTGTCAGTTTGAAGTTCTAACAGACCTCAAGTTCCGTATGAACATGAAGTATTACTTAGCAGCCTAAAAAAAACCTACGGGGATCTTGGACTGCATTGAGGGCTTGCATTTCCAGAACTAAAAAGGAGACAGGCTTAATGTAATGGGCTCTGAGCAGATACCACTGGGTTCAGTTTGGGATGCCATATTTCAGGAAGGACACTGATAAACAACTAGATCATTTTCAGAAGGTGACACCCAAGATAGGGGAGCACCTGGATTTCATGCCAGAGGGGAATAGATTGAAGGGACTGGAGATGTTTATAATAGAGAAGAAAGGTCAGTGGGATAGGATACCTGTGTTTGTCTGCTTGAATGGCTCTTTCCTGGAATGGGGATCACTCAGGTAAGAACTAAGAGCAATACTTGGAAGTCCTAATAAGGCCCATTCAGGCTTGATGTCAGGAAAAACCTTCTAATCATTAGAATTGTCCCAGAGTGCACTGGCCTCCCTCATTAGTGGTGCACTTCTCCCTCACTGGAGACATTCAAGAAGAGGGCAGACAATTCCTGTTCAAGCACAGTCTGGACCCCTCGGCTGCTAAGGTCCCTTCCATGCTGCATAGTGTACCATTAAGGCTACAGCTGGATTGATTGCATTAGGGGAGAAATCAGTGCTGGCTTTGTTCACTCTGAAGTCAGTAAAGTGAGAGGCAGCCTACGTCTTGATCCTGAGCTGTCCCCGAGGGCCGCGTGAAGGCTGCGTACAGTCAAGCCAATAAACATGGTAAGCACTGAAACGACGAAGCAAAGGCTCCTTGGAGTCCTTAAGTAGATCTCTATCTCTTGGGACCACGTGTCGATCGCTCTACTTTCTTCCCTGAAAGCCGATATGCAGAAGGAAAAAATCGTTTGACACCCACTTACTAAGTGTAAGGTGCTCTGCTAGGCCATGAAAATATAAGGGGAACGTGGGACAAGTCCTGGACTCAAGGATCTGATGATCTAATTTGGTGAATAACATGTCACACAACTGCACATTAAGGGTGAGGGTGTGATAAGTTCCTAGGAAAGACTAAAAGGAAGGGATGAGAGATGGGGCTGGGGGAATTGAGGTGCTGCCAGCTTTTATGTGCATCAATGACTTCCTGGAGGAGATGACATCTGATTTAGACATCGAAGGAAGGGAACGATTTTAGCGGATGGGGCCGAGGAGAGCAGGCAGTGCGGATGTAGAGAGTATGTTGGGTGAACATTCCAGTTTGGTGCCGACGTAGGACAGATGAACGGGGTAGATTTTCCATTAGGTTGTAAAGACTGATTGGAACCAGAACATGGGGACAAAGACATTTGTGATTTTCCTTAGTGGCAGTAGAGATCCATTGAATGTCTTTGAGTAGAAAGATGGCATAGTCATATCTGTGCATTAGGAAGTTGATTTGGGGAGATGAGCGAAAGTTGGATTTTAGAAACAAGAATAAGATGTTTTATGACATAAAAAATTGTCAATCTCTAAGTAATATTGGATGTGCCTGCCCAGGTAAGCATGGAGAGAATGCTGGACGTGGAGTTAGGAAGGGCTGTATTCAAATACTTCTTCCGATCTCCATTACTTGTGTTATGTTTGTCCAGTCCCCTCCCTTCTCTGAGCTTCAGATTCCTCATCTGTCAACTGGGAGGGGATTGGGTCTGATGGAATTTTCCAACTCTAGAACCCTCTGCTCATGAACTCATGCCATTTTGTACTAAAGGGACCATATACAAATGTAGGTGACTATGGATGGCCAAACTTGCATCTGGCACCTGAGGACTTTTGAATGCCCCATGTTGTTCAGCTTCCCTTCCTTGTAAACAGGGCAATTGTATTTTGACTTTTTAATTGTGACCTTGAAAGATAATTTTAAGATTCGTTCCAGATATCTTGTATTCCTCATGAAATGCAGTTAACACACAAACCCAGTGGGCTCCTCGCAGCTAGATTCCACCCATGAACAAGGTAGAAACCCAGGTTGCACATGTTATTATGAGCATTAATAAAACTTTCCTTTGGTTGCATGGTACTATGGAGAAAAGTTGAGAAACAGAATTAGAAAAAACAAAAACAAAATTGCACAAAAAACAAACCAGATGTCCCAGTTCTACTACCAGGAATTGCTAGCTGGAAATCCTTGACAAATTGCAGGAGCTTTCTAAGACTCAGTGTACTCACCTATACACTGGGATAATTACACCACTCTTAGCTCCCATGGGTTTTGTGTGAATTTAATGAACTACTGTATCTGAATCCTTGGCAAACTTTAAAGTGCTCAGTATAGGCAATGCCAGCTGTTGCCCATTATTCTGGTGGCCAGGCGTTGACATTACAATCACAAGATCTCATACAAACAATTCTTCTGCAGGCATACACTGTGTTCCTCTCACATGCCAGACATTGAACGTGTTCAAGAGAATGGAACCTAGAATCTCAGAATAGGAAGGAATCTCATCTCATCAATTCCTGATGAACAGAATCCGCCTCTACAGCTCTCCACAGCAAAGGTTGCAGAGTTAACAAAGGGTCATGATGCTTCTGAAAGAAGTCCTATGGGGCAGTGATATTCTTTTCTAATTCCATTTGGGGACAGTTTGAATTCATGAGAATTTTATTCCAAATATGTTCAAGTCTTTTGGCTACAACTTCCACGCTTTGCTCCTAGCCTTTCCCTCAGAAGTCAAGCAGATCACAAAACAATCTAACACCTCAAAGTGCTGCCAGTGCTGTAGGCCAATAATCAAAGATCTTAAGTATCCCCAGCTATTGTATGATCCAGGTTGTCCATGGGGTATTCACAATAGAACCTACCAACTCCATAGTGTTCTGACTAAGGAGAGTCCAGTGGGTTACTATAACCCTCACTCTGGACACTATCCTCCCTTTCTTACCTAGGATTCTATAATCTTTTCTGCCTGCCATGGCACATTCTCATACTGAGCTTACTGCTCATTAAAATCCCAGGTCTCTGTTTTGCCATACCATTCTATACAATTGCAAATGATGTTCAGAACCTTTAGGCTAGACAAGGAATTTATCTGTAGTCAATTTTATATTTTCAAGTTCAAATGTCTGGCCTATTAAGATCTTTTCATACATACATACATACATGCATGTGTATACATATGTATATATAAACTGTATATACATACATATATGTGTACATACATACATACACACATACATATATATGTATATATGTTCTGACACCCAATAAATTGGCTCTCCCTTCAGAGCTCCATAAATTCCCCAAAATGGAGAAGTATGCCAATAATGATTGGGCCCATGATAGGCTTAGACATACTGCCTATGGGACTCCATTAGAAACCCCTCAGGACTGACATTAATCCATCAATCACCCTCAGTCTTTGGGTGTGGCCTCTCATCTAATTTCAAATTCCCCTAAATATATTGTCATTCAACCCAGAGGTGTCAAACATGAGGCATGAAACACTCCACAATGCCATAGGAACCAGATTAAAATGTAATTGGGACATATTTAGCAAAATAAATAAAAAACAGAATGTAGGTAATAATAATACATGATTTTCTAAGTCAACATGTGGCCAACAGTGATCCTTATGTACAGTGCCCTGCCCCACTCCCTTTCTCTTTGAGATGACTAGTCAAGGCCATATCTTCTCTGCAAGGCTTTTGCTGGCTATGCTGTCAGAAGTCTTGCTCAAATCAGGACTCGCTTAGACTGTGTTCTTAAGATACACCCATGTTCTCACTGCCAACAAGGGCAATGGCATTGGGCAGAGTCCTACAAGGACTCAGAGGCCGTCTGGCATAATCCTCATCTGGCATGTGAGGAGAATGGTGACCAAGGAGATGAAGGGACTCACTGAAGATGAGACAGTGAACCGCAGAGGCAAGGCTCGACCCCAAGGCTTCTCTCATGTCAAGTCCCTGCGTCAGGCACTGTGCTAAGTGATATGGATATAAAAATCACAAAAGAGACAATTTCTGCCCAAAGAGCTTACGTTCTAATGGGCAGAACAAAACATATAGGGGAGAAATGCACATAGAAGGGAGTTTGGTTTTTGAGAGGTGGAAGGAGTGGCTGTTGTTGGGTCTTGTGTGCAGGGTGCTAGTCGTGGTTGGAAAGAACAAGTCCCAGGCCAGTGGCATCATTGGCTGACAATGTCAGAGTTGCAGGATGAAACATGAAGATGAAGTGCAGTCTCGGGTCAGCCAAGAGATGTGGTGAGTTACAAAGCTATGTTTTGAAACAGTTGCCAATCAACTAAGTTTGGCCCTAGGGTGACAGTTACTTCCTTCCCCAGAACCTAAGGCTGTCGAGGTCCAGATCTCAGGGCAGTGCTGGGGTGACTGGTCCAGGGTGGAGAAGAGAAGATAAATAGGAACAGGAAGATGATGTGTTGGCCTGAGTGGATGGTTTGATGGGAAGGAAAACTAAAGCAGAAATAATATTGGTCTCTACTAAAGTTAGAGTGTTCAGAGATGTGTTAAGTGAACCTATTGTGGCTCCCAGTAGAAGTTACTGTTTTTTGTTTGTGTTTTTGTTTTTTGTTGTTTGTTTCTTTGTTTTTATGGGATCATAATGATTTTTACATGAAATCATAATCACTTATAGATTGAAGAATCTACCTTTTTCTGACTTGGAAAATGGGGAACATAATAAATATCCCCATCTGTAGCCACTTTTAATATTGAAATTTATATTTGGGTCTAACTTACGTACCACAAATTGACATTTAAATTCATCCAAGCTAGTAACTGGATATTTTGGCTGGATTTTCGCCAACTATATTTTTTTTAATTCTTTCTTTTTCTTTCTTTCTCTTTCTCTTTCTTTGTTTCTTTGTTTCTTTGTTTCTTTGTTTCTTTGTTTCTTTGTTTCTTTGTTTCTTTCTTTCTTTCTTTCTTTCTTTCTTTCTTTCTTTCTTTCTTCCTTTTTTGGTGATGGTTGCCAATCCAACCCAACAAGCATTTGGTGAACAATTCCTATGTACCCAACCCTGTGCCAGACCTGGAGTCTACAAAGATGGAAATGACTACTTCCTGTACTCCAAGACTTTACCTTCTGCTGTCACTTTCTCAATGTGAAAAAGTTCAATAGCAACTTTGGTCGTGTCCAGTGCTATGCTCAGCTCTGTAAATGAGCAATTTCAATCTAAAATCTCTAGTGACATAAGGCCAGATTCTGATATTAGTGAGTTCCCTTTTCTAGGTAGAAAGAAGAGGAGAGAGCAACTCTAACATTGATCATATTTTGTCTTTGGAGGAATCACTGGACTTCATTAGATTTTCCCCAATACTGGCTTTTGCCTTTTCAGAAGAGATTTTCGCACTCTCTTTATGCCCATCAGTTCTTGCTAATTTTTTGCGAGATGTTGACCTGTTTTTCTAGAACAAATGCCCACTGGATGTTATTGCTATGTGCTCATTTAGATTATCTCACAGAGTAAACACCCAGGAATTCTCAATATCTGTCCTACAAGACAACAAAAAGCAGGACTTGTGTTTTGTTTAGTGTGCTTGTTAGTTTTGTTTGTTTGTTTGTTTGATTTGGTTGATTTTTTTTAGCCTGATGCTCAGTTATTCAAAAAAGCAGCCACTACAAAGAGACAGAGCAAAACGATCCACAGAGGTGGTGATTCCTTCCTTTTTCAATTTTGCATCTAGTGAGCTGAGCAGAACTCTGGGCAATGCTCAGTGATTCAAAATGCTATGAAATTGGATCATGAGTTTGAAACAAGCATGCACTAGGGCAGGCACTTTCTAGGAAAAGGTCTGTCCTCTCTATATTGTTCATATCAGTAATTCTGCTGCCATACCCTGAGTCACATGGCTGCATCTGACTGTTTTCCCAAATGGTTATGTGTGAAATTGAGTCTAATAAAATTGACCAGAAAGTAAATTTGAGGAAAAAGTATTTATCTACTTTGTGAAATGTTGTCACAAACAATCTGATTTTAAAATGTTTATAAGGAATTCTATCTGAATAGGAGAAATGGTGGAACCATCTGCTTGGAGATACTCATTAAATCATTCATCAATAAATGGCTAATGTCATACATGAACAAGAACATGAGCATTCTCCGTCCCTTCCACAGGTCTTACATAGAGACAAAAGGCTGCATACCCCCACAGATGCCCTCAAAACTCGCCCCTTCAAGTCAAGGAAGATGTACACACAAACACATGCAGATGCATGTATAGGGACACATAGGTAAATGGATACATCTGGCTGGGGATATGTGCTTCAAGCGTGTAGTCCCGTGTCCCTCAGTAATCAGTATCAGGACTGTCAGGAAGATGTAAAGCCAATGTTTGCTATCACATCTAATGCTTTGCTTGGTATAGTAGTTTGGGACCTTTATTTATTTTGAATCTCAAGGTAAATTATTGACATGATCAAATATATATCTTTTTTATGTGCCTGATAGATTCTCATTTTTTTTAGAGCTACAATTTCTAGATATGAGCTTGGAAAGTGCTTTATAAACCTTGAGATGCTGCATAAACATTAGCAATGATTCCAGTGACTTCATGGCAGGGGCAGAGCCTCTTTTCACTAATATATAGCAGCCAGTCAAGTCTTTGGAATCTCTTGCCTTTCAGACATTCCTTTACAGAAAATACTGAGAACTGAGAGAACACTAACAGATCAACTAAATAGCCCTTCCCCATGCGGATGACCTGTGACCCAAGAAAGACTTGGATTTGGGTCTTTCTGAATCCAGGGTCAGCAAGGTCAGCCCTTGATGCACTCCACAAGTTGGTCTGTCTATTCTGAGCTGGTGGATCTCCACCTAACGAGCTTGAAGATTGGCTTGTCAGGCAGAGACCTAACAAGGAGAACAGGCAGCAGCAAAAAGCCTTTTAGGTCATGAGTGGCATGTTTGATCAGGGCCTTCGTGCACACCCGCCTCGACAATTGGAACGCCATGGCCAGCACAGAGGCTGGCGAATCCGTTGTCTTTTTTTTTTTTTTTTGAGGATCATGGCAAGTTTCCTTGTATAGTCTTGTTTCTCCCCTCCAATAAAGCCACGCTCTTTTAATGGCTCAGCAGTCAGAGCAGGCAGTTCTTCAGTACGCTTGGATTTGGCTCATCTCAGATTATTGACTTAGACACACCAAGGTCAGCTGGAAGGCGCTCATTATCTCCCTGCTTAACTTGTTTTCAGCTCTCTCATAGTTATTTTGTTCTGTTCAAAGGACTAATTCAGAGATTCTTTTCCTTAGCAGGAGAAAGAGGAGCAGGAAGGAGTGAGGCTTCTTATTGTGGAATGTTGTAGTTTCTGAGTCCTCCCATAAGTCCTCCCAGCCCTTCTTTGATTCCCTTTTTTCTGAAACACATATGCATGTATATGTACATGTGTATATAAAACATATTGTGTGTATACACTTGCCATAGATAAAATATAAATATATACACACAGATATATGCACACACACATATATAATCTTTCTTTTTCTTTCTTTATTTCTTCCTTCCTTTCTTTCTTTCTTCCTTTCTTTCTTCCTTCCTTCCTTTTTCAGTGACCTCACCAGTGCAGCCATAGCTTGTTTGAAACATTCCTACAGGGCAATGACATGTTTTTCTTTATTTTCAATCACTTGTTTCCATCTCCTGCATTTTTTTAAAAATCTAAGCATGTTACTAACTTTCTTGTGGCTCTTTAGACCACCTGACCATTTTCTCTTTTTCTTTTCATCAGGATTGCCTCTTTTTGTAGCATCAATATTTCATTTCTAAAAGGTTTCTACCACTCACAGAAAAAAAAAAAAACTTCCCCATAGAACTTTAGGTCATGAAATTCTCACTATTCTTTCTCTTCACCTTTTGCAATCAGTTGTCCTAAAGTATCGAATATGTGACAGATTACTTGGCTCTCTTCTCTTTCTCTATCAAAAATTCTAAAGTGGAAAAACTATTTCCTCCCAAGAACTCCATCATTTCTACCCAAACAGACACTTCTGTGTGTGTGATTTGGTCTGTAAATAAGGACTCATTAAGTGCTTACTCTGTATCAGGCACTGCAGTACACACTGGGAATAGAAAGAAAAGTAAAAAGGTGTGTGTGTGTGTGCGTGCGTGCGTGCGTGTGTGTGTGTGTGTGTGCTGGTCTAGACATCTGATTTTGTTGTATGGTAAGTCTTCAGCAAGAAAACTTCATGCCAAAGGCAATAAGTAATTGTTCAGTGAGCATGTGTCAGAGGCAAAACTTGTACCCAAGTCTTCCTCACTTGAAGGTGGCTCTCTCTCTCCTCTCTCTGTCTCTCTGTGTCTGTCTCTTTGTCTCTGTTTCTTCTTCTCTCTTCCTCCCCTCCCCTCCCCTCAGAGAAGTTACATATTTGAATATTAGCCCTTTACTTGTCATTGCTGACAAATCTAATTGCTGTGACATATTGGGAGCATTTATTCTAAAACAGGGAGAATTATGCTCACTAAAGGGCTCACTGAGAGGCAGCATGAGTCAGGAATGCCTCGATTCAAGTCCTGCCTCTGACATGTCATCTCTTGCTTTGGTGAACTCAGACACGCTTTGCTTCAGTGGAGGGTGTTTCTACTTTAGGAAGTCCTTGGAACAATGAAGTCACACACTTGACCTGAAACAAAACACCAGTAATGGCAACAAGCAAAGGAAGGTTCCATTGAGGAGGCAGATTGGCACCAGATGGTGAGGTGACTACAAGGCCCCAGTAAGGAGTCTGGGTTGTGTCTCATAGGCAATAGGAAGCCATACAAGTTGGCAGATGGGGCTGTCTCATGTGCAAAGACATGGCTGAAGAACAGGAACCTGGTGGTGGGGTGCAGGATGGATTAAAGAAAAGCAACTAATGGCTGGGACATCAGCTAGGAAATTATTATAAAAATCTGTGTGGTGGATAACAAGGGCTATCAGTAGTACAGTGACTTTGGGGAAAGTAAAGAACAACCATGTGTTGAAGACATTACATCAGCTTCAAAAAAGATGATGACTTACAACAGTGGAGGGAATCCCCACAGTGGAAGTGAAACCACACGTGTAGACCAACAACAGAAGAGCGCTCTCTTGCTTCTTGGAGATTTTCTTGCTTGGGCTCTAAATGAAAGGTTTCCTTTTCAATGCCAACGTTCTTCAAAATGCTTCTATTTGTATATGATTTACTAATTGCATTGAGCCCTGGCACACTGAAAAGCCTCTTCAGGGAAATCCATACATTATTCAAAAGACATCCATTTCACCATCCATATTAGTGGGAACAAATTGAGGCAAGGGAATAGTGTGTGCGCCCAGATTGCTGGCTTCAGCTGGATGGATGCAGTGAGGTAGCACATCACCCTGTCCCTCCTCAACAGGATGTACAGATGGACATTGAGCTGGGCCCACAGCAGAGCAGGAGGAAGATGTCAGGAGGCTAGATGTGCTTGGAAAAGCTGGCGGACTCAGGGATGAGGACAAGCTGCTTACTGCTGCAAAAAGGGATCGTTTTAACATCAATTTCTCCTGTGATGTTCGTGGCTTCAAATCTTGGGACACCATGATGCATGAAGAAGCCAAAATGCAGTGAATCAAAGTATACCACAGAGGCAGAGCCAAGATGGCAGAGGAGAAGCAGCAACCCAGCTGAACTCTTCCAACATTCTCCTCCAAACAAATCAAATTTTGGAGTGACAGAGACAACAAAAGGTTTGGGTGGGACATTTCTCCAGTCTAAGAAAACTTGGGTGAGCAGGAGAGGGCTGTGACATCGAGTGGAGGTCAGTTCTGCA
Organism: Vombatus ursinus; assembly: GCF_900497805.2. Classification (NCBI taxonomy): domain Eukaryota; kingdom Metazoa; phylum Chordata; class Mammalia; order Diprotodontia; family Vombatidae; genus Vombatus; species Vombatus ursinus. The sequence continues at coordinate 3,793,291 of NW_020954623.1, read as the reverse complement.
CACAAGCCCCCTAGTAGTGGGCATTGGAGGTGTTTGCTGTAGTGGTAGCAACAGCAATTTTGAGAGTTCTCAGTCCAGAAATGTTCTGGATCACAGTGCATGACAGGGAGGAGCACTAGTGCTTATGTCCACAAGAGAGCAGGGGACTTGGACACAGTTCTAGGTCCAAGAGGAGTGCTGCAGGGGAGCAAGGGCCCCTCCTGAGTAAAGACCAGAGTGCAGACCAGGAGAGCAGTGACCACACTTTTCCCCAGATCACAGTACTTTGGAAACACTGAAAACTTGTAAAGCTCCAGAAGTAGTTCTGAAAATAGTAGCATGAAAAGCTTGAGTCTTGAGACAGGACTTTCCCACCCTTAGGTAAGCAAAGCCCATCTTTAACACAAAATTCAAAGTCAAGAAATAAGATGGGGAAAGGAGTAAGTAGCAAAAAGAAATTGTTGTTCAGTAAAATTGTTTTTGCAGTTGTGTCCAACTCTGTGACCCCATTTGGGGTCTTCTTAGCAAAGATACTGGAGTGGTTTGCCATTTCCTTCTCCAGTTAATTTTACAGATGAGGAAACTAAGGCAAACAGGGTTAAGTGACTTGCCCAGAGTCACTCAGCTAGTAAGTATATGAAGCTGGATTTGAACTTAGGAAGATGAGTTTTCCTAACTACAGGTTGGGTGCTCTATTCACTGCACCACGTAACTGGCCCAAAGAATTTGACCATGAAAAGTTATTATGCCGGCAAGGAAGACCAAGACATAAACTCAGAAGATGATAATGATGTGAAAACAGGTGCAAACAAAGTATCAAAGAAAATACTAATTGAACATAAGCCCAACAAGAACTCCTGGAAGAGTTAAAGAAAGAGATAAGAGTGGTAGAGGAAAAATTGGGAAAAGAAACACGTGAAACAAGAAACTTACAAAAAGAGAATTAACAGCTTGGTAAAAGAGACACAAAAAATACTAAAGTAAATAGCACCTTAAGAAAACAGAATTAGCCTAATGTAAAAGAGGCACCAAAATTCACTGAAGAAAAGAAATCCTTGAAAAGCAGAATAGGCTGAATGGAAAAAAGAGTACAAAAGCTCATAATTCCCTAAGCATTTGAATTGGTCAAGTGGAAAGTAATTACTCCATGAGACATCGAGAAACAATAAAACAAAGTCAAAGGAATGAAAAAAAATAAAATGTGAAACATCTCATCAGAAAAACAATGGACATAGGAAATAGTTTGAGGAGAGAGAATTTAAGAATTATTAGAAAGAATCTACTGATCACCTCCTGAAAGATATCCCAAAATGAAAATCCAGAGCTCCCAGGTGGAGAATATATTTCAAGTAGCTAGAGAGAAATAATTCAGATATCATGGCGCCACCATCAGGATCACACAAGATTTAGCAGCTTTTACATTAAAGAAGTGGAGGGCTTGGAATGTGATATTCCTAAAGACAAAAGAGCTAGGATTACAACCAATAATGACCTACCCAGCAAAAAAAAAAAAAAAAAATGATCCTTTGGGGTGGGGTGGAATGGATATTTGATAAAATGGAGGACTTTTAAGAATTCCTGATTAAAAAATAAAACAAAGCTGAATAGAAAATTTGACATTTGAACTGAAGACTCAAGAGAAACATAAAAAGGTAAACACAGAAGAATAATCACAAGAGACTCAATTAGGTTAAAACTTTTTGCATTCCTATATGGGAGAATGATACATGTAACTCCTGAGAACTTTATCAATTTAGAGCAATTAGAAGGAGTCTGTATAGACAGAGGACATGAGTATGAGTTGATTGAGAAAGAGGGATTCACTAGGAAAAGGGGGAAGAGGCACAATGGGGAAAATTTTCTGATATAAAAGAGATGTGCAAGGAAGAGCTTTTACAGTGAATGGGGAAAAGGGGGGAGGTTGCAAGCAAAGCTTGAATCTCTCTCATATAATACATATATATATATATACATACATACATATATATGTATGTATACACACATACATGCATAATCTATCTTACCCAATAATGAAATAGGAGAGGAAGATGATAAGAGAAAATGGGGGGATGATAAAAGGGAAGGTGGATTAAGGGAGTCAGTAGTCAGAAGTCAAACAGGCTTTTGAGGCAGAAAGGGATAAAACAAGAGAGAGAAGAATAAATAGAACAAAATGGGATGGAGGGAAATACACAATAATCATAATTGTAAAATGAATGGGATAGTCTTACTCATAAAATAGAAATGGATAGCATAATGGATTAGAAATTAGACTCCAACAATATGTTGTTTCCGAGAGACACACTTGTAAAACAAAGACACACAGAGAGTTAAAATAAAGGACTGGAACAGAATCTAATGTGTTTCAACTGAAGTAAAAAAGGCAGGAGTAGCAATCATGAACTCAGACAAAGCAAAAGTAAAAATAGACCTAATTAACAGAGAGAATCAGAGAAACTACATTTTGCTAATAGTTACCATAGACCATGAAATAATATTTTAAAAAAATACAGTAAGTTTCTCTAAGAAAAGTCTCTTTTCTCAAATGTATAGAGAACTGAGTCAAATTAAGAAAAAAATAAGAACTATTCCTCAGTTGGTAAGTGGTCAAAGGGTATGAACAGGCAGTTTTCATAAGAAAAAAATAATCAAAGCTAACTATAGTCATTAGAAAGAATGTTTTGAATCACTATTGATTAGAGAATGCAAATTAAAACAATTCCGAGGCATTGCCTCACACCTATCAGAAACGACAAGTGTTGGAGGGGGACGAGAGAAAATAGCTACATTAATGCACTATTGTTACAGTTGTGAACTGCTCCAACCATCCTGGAGAACAGTTTGAAGATATGCCAAACGGCTATAAAAGTATGCACACCCAGCAATAACAACACTAGGTCAGTAAAACCACAGAGACAAAAGAAAAAGGAAAAGAACTTGTGGCACAAAAATATTTATAGCAGGTTTTTTTGACGTTGAAAAGACTTGGAGATTGAGGGGTTTCTCATCAATTGGTGAATGGCTGAACAAGTTATGGATTATAATTGTGACGAGGTACTATTGTGCTATAAGAAATTACCAGGGGAATGGTTTCAGACAACCATGGCAAGATCCTGTATGAACTGATGCAAAGTAAAGTGAGAAGAACTGGGAGATCATTGTACAAAGTAACAGCATGTTGTCATGATGATCATCTATGAAAGCCTTGGCTACTCTGGTCATCAATACAATGATCCAAGACAATTTCAGAAGACTCATGATGTCGTATGCTGTCCACCTCCAGAGAGCAAACTGATGAACTCTGAGTACAAATTGAAGTAGAATTTCCTTGCTTTATTTTTATTGCTTTTTTGTAATCTAACATGGAAATATATTTTGCATGATTTCACAGGCATAATTGATGTCCTATTGCTTGCCTTCTCAGTGGGTTGGGATGGGTGAGAGGGAGGTTGAGAATTTGCAACTCAAAATGTAAAAAGAAAAGTATGTTAAAAACCAATAATTAATATCTACCTAATTTAAAGTTAAAAAGAAAGTACAGCAGAACATCAGCTGCTTGATCTGAGCAGTGTTCGGCGCACACTAATATTGCCTCATATGTGAGAAGTGGTTTATAAAATATGTCAGCAAGATAAGTATGGCTAGGGAAGGTCATGATCCAGAAACAGAATTGGAGTGGGGGCCAGCACAAAATGGATAGGTCAAGGGCTCCGTGGACCTGGTGACTTTTTTTTCCTGGTAACTTTTAACAAGAAATTATCTAGAAGACAAGGTCTGTAGCTAATTGGGTACATTTTCTACAAAAGTTTTCTGAAGGACTTGGGCAGCAGTTATATAGGATGATAAGATATGGAGGGTTTGCATTCACGCAGCTGTTTACCCTAGTCAATTGACTAATGTCTATATCATTAACACCTACATATATGTACTTAATTGTGTCTGTGCATTTTTAAAATTTCAATATTATTTGGGAGAAACTGTGTAGTTAAACCAATAAGGGATGGGACCACCATTCAGGTGCTTTAATTTTGAAGTGGTGCACCTGATATTCTGGGAGGTTTAAATGCTCTGAACGGGAAAATTCTGAGGCTGTAATACCTCACTTTGAATCCTAGTACACAACATCCAATGACAGCCAGTGCTCATTGGTCTGCTCTGGCTTATGTCTCATTGCATGTGGTGAAACAGGTCAGGGCACCCTGAAAGGAAGATTCTTTGGCATTTGTTGCTGCTAATTGGTTGCTGCACTAATGAGAGGACCAGACATTTGCTGTCTTTAGCATGTTGTTCTAGGGCTACTGCCTTTCCATTTGACATCTTTACAGAAGGCTTCCCCCAGCAGCAGTTCTCCCCTGCAGCTCATGGTCACAGAATTATATACTATGGATCTGAGCAGAATCTGAGAGACCAAGGAATCCTAAACTGACCCAAAAAGTTGTAAGGCTCTATCTCAAGCAATGGGTGAAATAATCATAACTAAGTTAAAACTACACAGTGTTATGATAAGAAGTTTCAGCTGAAAAATGCCTTTTCCCGAACCACTTAAAACTGGAGTTGGTGATTGCTATGAATTCAGCTCAGGCCCTCTCTCTCAAAGCTTCATGCCCAAGCTCTATGATCTTTCTGCCCAGGAAAATCCTCTTGTGTGGTTGTTGGGTTCTATGGGTGGGTGATGGATGGATCTATAATGAATAAAGACTGCTATAATGTGGATCACATTTCAGACACATTGTGATTTTTTTAAAGATCTCAAGAAGTTGTCAAGATAAGGCCCACATGGGTGTATAATTTAGACATAAAAGATGATACCATCAGCAAATTAGGGGAGCAAAGAATAGTTTACCTGTCAGATCTATGGAGAAGGGAAGGATTTGTGACCAAAAGATAGAGAATATTATGAAATGCAAAATGGATAATTTTGATTACATTAAGTTAAAAAGTTTTTGCATAAGTGAAATGATTGCAACCAAGATTAGAAGGAAAGCAGAAAGATGGGAAACAATTTTTACAGCCCGTGTTTCTGATAAAGGCCCCATTTGTCAAATATATAGAGAACTGAGTCAAATTTATAAGAATATAAGCCATTCCCCAATTGATGGTCAAAGAATATGAACAGGCAGTTTTCAGATGAAGAAATCAAAGCTATCTATAGTCATATAAAAATGCTCTAAATCACTATTGATTAGAGAAATACAAATTAAAACAACTCTGAGGTACCACCTCACACCTATCAGATTGGCTAGTATATCAGAAAAGGAAAATGATAAATGTTGGAGAAGATGTGGGAAAACTGGAACACTAACACGTGGTTGGTGAAATTACAAACTGATCCAACCATTCTGGAGAACAACTTGATAGTATGCCCAAAGAGCCATAAAGCTGTGTTTACTCTTTGACCCAGCAATACCACTTCTATATCTATATCCCAAAGAGATCATAAAAAAGTGAAAAGGACCCACATGTACAAAATATTTATAGCACCTCTTTTTGTGGTGGCAAAGAATTAAAAATTGAGGGGATGTCCATCAACTGAGTAATGGCTGAACAAGTTGTGGTATATGAATATAATGGAATACTGTTATGCTATAAGAAATGATGAGCATGCAGATTTGAGGGGGGAAAGAAACCTGGAAAGATTTATGTGAACTGATGTTGAATGAAGACAGCAGAACCAGGAGAACATTGTGCACAGTAACAGCAACATTGTGTGATGATCAACTATAATCGACTTAGCTCCTCTCAGCAATGCAATAATCTAAGACAATGCCAAAAGACTCATGATGGAAAATGCTATCCACACCCAGAAAATGAATTATGGAGTTGAATGCAAATCAAAGCATACTATTTTCCCTTTTTTTTTTCATTTTTTTTCCCTTTTGTTCTAATCCTTCTTCCACAACATGACTAGTGTGGAAATATGTTTAATATAATTGTACATATATAACCTATATCAGATTGCTTGCCATCTTGGGTAGGGGGATGAGGAGGTAGGAAAATTTGGATCTCAAACTCTTATAAAATAAATGTTGAAAACTCTCTTTACATATAATTGGAAAAAAATAAAATGCTGTTAGTGGAAAAAAAACAATAAATTTCCATTTCATGAAAACCTATATAATAAATACTATACATTGTTTAAAAATTATCTCAGGCAGCTCCCCAGCGCCAGAGCTTGATGACTCCAAATCATCCATTACTGTCCCTTTGGAAGATTCCAACTGCAGGCAATCCAGTGGACAATAGAAAAGGACAGAGTAGGTTTCAGTGGGAAACAAAAATGACTAGTGCTGAGTTTTGTATGGAAAATAGAGTAAAAGACATCAGCTACCATGTCAATCAGTTCAACTCCATGCCTGTGTATTAAGTGTGTGCTAGGTACTGAGCCCCCCTCTAGGTGCTAGTGATCGAAAAACAAGAGTCCCTACCCTCCAGGGACTCAGAGAAGATACAACACATTGCATAAATACAACAGATGCATAAATACAAGCCACCGAGTAATGGCACGGTGCTCGAACTCTAGAGTATACTACTGTTTCCCTGGCTGGGACGGCCTCAGGTGGGAGTTGGCACCAGTACTACGCTGTGATGGAAACTGGGAAGTCAACGAGACTGAACTGAATGAAGAATGAGAACGTAAGTGCAAAGGGGGACTGAGCAGTTATTTAAGAGCTCAGCGCACCAGCTTTCCCTGGTATCCACAAAATACTTAATCGACTCCAGTATGTTGGAAAGAATGAATGCCTAAGGGAAATATCCAGAAAGGCACTGGCAAGAATGCCAAATGGTTTGAAGGGGTGGACACATTGGATTTGTGCCCTGCTGTGATCTGCACTGAGGAAGTCCGTCCTCATTAACAACACCATAGCAAAGATCATATCTGGTCAATTCATAGACTCAGAAATGGAAAAGACCTCAAAAGCCGTCTACCATAATGTCCTCATTTTATATATAAGAGGAAGGTGAGGTCCAGGGCCTAATGACACACAAAGAGCATGCAATTTTCCATTCTCAAGCCATGAAACTCTCTCTGCTCCACTGATCTATTTGTTTTGGAGCTAAGATTTCCATTTCTGTTCTTGCTCTTGACTTCAGTATTCCCTCTGCCATGACATATAAGTACCCATGACCATGATGAAATACTGCTGTGATGATAAAAGAAGAGATCAGCTAAAGAAATGTTACTTATGTCCCTCCGTGCCTTTTCCTTCCTTCTGTTTCTCTGACCTCTCTCTGTACACTCCAGCCAAATTCCTACCTTTCTCTGATGCATGTGCTTTCATGAGTAACCTTGAAACTCAGTGCTATGGTTGTATTGACTACTTGGTAGCTGCCCAGACTTCTATGTTGGGAGTTGAGCAGACATGTCACTAATATCAGTCCCCAAGTACAATGTAAGGTCCTTGGGGACAGGCACTGTTCTACATTTCTGTATCCCCAGCTCTTAGGATGGTCCCTTTTATGTAGTAGAAACTTGATAAATATTTTTTGGCTTGAATCAAATGTCTTGTTGTATGCACCATTTTTAAGTTTGGATGAGAATGTGAGTATTTATAGACTTCTTCCATTCCCATTACAGAAAGCAATTTTGATGACTTTATTTTTGGATATAGTGTCATTTCTTTTTTCTAGATAAGGAGCTGCTGTATGGGGGGGGGGACTTGGGGTGTGGCTAGTGCATAGAAAGATGGGAATAAGTCATTCGCATGTGGAATGATTTCTTAGATGCCTAATCATACACCATGAAATCTCTTAAATATTTAGATGAACTTCAGCTAGTTCAAAGTTCTCACTATTTATTTTTAATTTGTTATTATAAAGTTATTAACAAGCTGTGATATAGACTGTTATTTCTGAAAATAATTAATTATAGACAAGCATAAGAAATTCCAATGAGGCCAAGTCTGATAATACTACCTAATGAATTAAATGTGATAATTAATATCTCTTATAGAATCACTTGTATTTTACTCTCTCATTTAATTAAGTCTTACCTGACACTCTTTTCCAGTGTGTGATGGGGCTACAGTTATATGCTTCCTGCATTAATTACAGTGATGTTGGTGAATCTCTTGTGAAGGAGGCTTCAGACTTCTAACTGGGTCTTCAAAAAGATGAAATTCATTGGGTTGGAATATTTGCTGTTCTCAGCTTAAGACAATGAGACATTATGAAGTCAGTTTTATAATTCAAATTCCATGAAACTCGTTATATGATTCAAGCCACAGCATCTGAATATGAGCATTTTTGTTCTCAGGCTAAGGACTGAACCTTACCTTCTCCTACTGCCAAACTAACAAATAAAGGAAAAGCTTTGCATGATGTGTTCCCCTTTCCTGTGCTTTCAATATTGGTAGATGGCAGGGTGGGATGGGTAAAAGAAACAAATTAGAGGCAGATGCCCCAGATGGCCATTACTGGTACCTCATCCCTTTCCTCCTGTACATCGTTTAGCTTCCCTAATCAGATGGACAGCTCCCTGCCCAAAGTTCCGATACCAGGCAGGATGACAGTGAGAGGGAGTGAATTAAGGAGGCCTATGATTCTCAAAGAAAACTTCTTTTTGTCATCTTGAGAACACCTTGGAACAAAGGCAGGGCTACTTTTGATTACTCTAAATGCTATGGCTTTTGGTGGGGTGGGAAGCATAAAATGAAGCATAAAACAACCATAGCCAAGTTGAAGTGAATTAGGATGACAATGATGATGATGATGATGACAATAATGATAATGTTCTGAAGTTTACAAACACCCCCAAATTGTCACATTGTTATAAAACTTGGCCCACTATCAAGTGTCAAGAACATGGTCTAATTCCACTCTACACTTGGAACTTCAGTGGACAACATGATGTACTACAGAGTGAAAGGACTGAGTATTAAGTCAGTCAGTCAGTCAATAAAATTTTATTAAGCACCTACTATGTGCCAGGTAATGTGACAAGTGCTGGGGATGCAAATAAAAGTAAAAAAAAACCAGTCAATTCCCTTAAGAAACTTGAAATCTAATAGGGGAAGACAATATGAAAAAGAAAGCTGGCGAGAAATGGGGAGTCTGAAGTCAGGAGCCCTAGGTTTAAATCTGAGCTCCAATACATCCCAGTTGTGTATTCCTGGGGGATTCATAACCCTTCTCTTAATGCAGTTTCTTCATCTTTAAAACAGGGCAAATTCTTTCTCCAGTTACCTTGTAGATATATTGAGAGGAAACAAGCATTGTTCAACTGAAAATGTTATAGAAATATAAATTTTTAGTATTCCAACATTTGTGATCTTGGGGAAGTCCCCTTTTCTCTCTATGCTGCTTCTTCTTGTGTGAAACAAAGGTTTGGGATGAAATGACCCCTAAGCTTTACTTCCACTTCCGTTGACCTTTTAATCATATCTTTTGTTTTCGTTAATGGGGATACTCTGTCTACAGAAACACATAACAACCCATCCCCACCTTCTTCCTTTTTTGTGTCCTTAATGATCCCTCCAAAGAAGATGCACTGAACATACTGAGGGCCTTCCTCTGTCTCTTTTAATGGTCCTTCCTCTGGCTCCTCTTTCAGAGATCTTTAGGATACCAATACATCAGCCCCCCTCACCAGTCTATTCTTTGTATGTGAATAGGCCATCTCTTTTTCTGACTAATTCTATCTTTCACATTGTCTTTAACAGTATTTCCCACAGTGGGAAAAAATAGATCCAATGGTGAAGCTGATTCATGCCTATCATTGGATTACTCTTTCAGTTGTCCTTTGGATCATTTCTGATTTCAGTTCTGAGTAATCTCTGAGGTGCAGCCATATGGCACCATTGGAAAAATGCTGGGGATGAGCTTTTGTGGTATCTGCAAGTCAGTGTCCATGAAAAGTTTTCAGTTTCTTAAATCAGGTCCAGCCTTCCTTCCTCTTCCTAGTAACTTCTTGATTCTGCTTACTGACCCCTTGCACTTCATTCTCCTGTTATAGATCTTGATGGACTGCCCATTCAACTGTAGGCTCCCATTTGAGCAAGATATTGATAGAAATGTACTGATATCTATATACATAGAAAGATAAATGGATATAGTATGTACATATATCTATACATGTATATGTATATATGTACATATAGACATGTATGTATATGTATGTGTGTACATACACACACACACCACTCTGATTTCCCCTCACGGATTGTTAAGTCCCTGCATGTATTTCATATGCTGTTATTTTTCCTGAGGAGACTGAGTGTTCTGGAACTCTATAAATTATGACTATGATAATGAGTATTTCAAGGGCCTTCTCATCCTTGGGTTGTGTTCTTTCTTTTGGTTTTGTACAAGACGTCCTCCCTGACACAGGGGAGAACCTCAGGTGCATAGGCACAATACACTCTTCCTGCTCTTCAATGCTTCAGAACAATGATCTATTCTCCCTCCAGTAGGTGCATCCCCTTTCACCTACCTGCTCAGAAAGTCAGGGGGCCACACCCTGTTCTCCCTAATGCTCACCTCTGAAAGCCAGCCAATGCTTCTCATGTTTATTTCGCCAAAAGACCTTGCTCTGATTTTTACCCTTTTGTTATTTTTTTTAAGTCTTTTGTATTTTTGTGAAACTTTGGAGCACTTTTTGATCCCTGAAAACATGAAGCTTGAGCTTCTGATGTCTGATTTGGGAAGACGTATGAAGATTATTTAATTCTGAACCCACCTTTTTGGGAGCCTTGTGTAGAAAGCTTCTTTTTTTTCAATGTCATCAATAAACAGATAACTACAAAAGTAAAGGTTTCTTCCCATATTTATTTTGGTGAGATAACATGAACATTGACATTTCAGTCTAATTTTTATTTGGGGCAGTTCTATAAATGTCATTCAGAGCTGGCACTTTTCTGCATGCATATCTTTAGCTTTGTGTCAACAAATTGCTTATGCTTTGTTGGTTAGTTGTATATGTAGCAGGAGATAAAGAGGCTGCCCGGGTGAAGCCTCCAAATTACATTCCAAACTGGCAACTCCCACCAAGTTTCATCTTCTACATGATGGAAAAGTCCCCGGACTGTACATTCAGAAAACAAGGGGGAGTTGTGACGCATAAGCTTGGAACTGAGCAGTCTTTGCTCTTCTAGTCTCCTGGCAGAGTATGCTGGGAGGTAGAGGAGAGGAGCGAATACCCGCACTGTTTAACACTAGTGATACTCCACATGCCTGTGATTGTTTCGTGTGGTGACGCCCTCCTTCAGCTCTGACAGTAACTGCCGATTGTAACCACAAGCTAAAGTAGCCCTGGCTTTGGAGCCAGAGGCCATGGCTTCATCTTCCACCTCTGGTACTTCCTAGCTTGTGGTCCTGGAAGTAAGTCACTGTTCTTCCTTGCACCTCCACTTCCTCATCTATAAAATGGAGAACTGGAGTATCTGAACCCTAAGACCTGTTCCAGCTAAATGCTTGGCTCCTTCTGTTGGGGAAAGACAAGGCAGCATCTGGGAACAGGGCCAAGGGCAGTTTTCTGGCTTCTAGATTTTCTTCACTTTACTGAATCGCCTTCCCCACATTCCACAAAATAGACTTTTCTAATCAAATGCGTTTCATCTCATTTCTATTTGGCTGCTGACAGTGTTGAAATAAATGGTGATTTTTCTAGCTGAATACAGTTTTTGATACAATTGAATGCTTATCAGAGGTAATGAATGCTTATACAAAGGTCATCACAGTAATGCAGAGAAAACATGATGGTGTGTCTGAAAAATCTCCACTTTTGAAGTCCTAAGCAATAGAGAGATTTTTTTTTCTCATGTGGGTCAGAAGGAAATCAGTGTGGAATCTATCCTTCCAAATGCTATAATATTTGTAAAGCACTTTGTGCCATGCTTGGTGTGTGGCAGGCACGTAATAAATGTTCCACCTTTTCCTCTCTCTCCCCTAAGCTGACAGGAGAGCTGATCCGATTTTTGGTCAGGGCTGGCTTGGTCAGATTGGTCTGATTTGAGAGTCGTCTTCCTGGGCAAGTTCTGCACGGGGATTTTCATGGTCCTACTTTAGTATCTAGAATTCTACTTGCCACCTCATTGAACCTGTCATTGGAAGGGATCTCAGAGACTGCCCCATTTTACCTGTAGCTGGCAGGAAATTCCATCTGGGAGTAGGGCTCCTCTCACCTCAGCCTAAAGACCTTTAGTGAAGACAAGTCCATCACCCCCAAAGGCCATCCATCCCCTTTGGCTGGCTAAGAAAGACTTTGCTATGGCAAGCCTGAAGCTTTCTCTTGGAAGCATCCTAATGGAGCAGCTCAGATCCTTCATTGGCCAGCCCTCCCTTCAAGTCCTTGAGAAGAGTCATCTTTTTCTATCCAATACTCCTCCAGCTCATGCATCCTCAGCTCTAACTCTTGGTCCCTTGGTAATGTGGGATCCCGGCACCTCAGAAACCTCTGGTTTCTTCTCCTTTGCCAAACTCCATTCCATCACTATCTTTCCTAAAATGTAGTGCCCACAAGGAAGTCTAATACTCCATGGGTAGGATTTAACCAGGGCCAAATCCAGGGGAAAGATCCCCTCCTTACTCCTAGAAGCTCTATATCTTCGTGAAGTCTGGAAAGACCCTGGTTGGTATCTTCTGCCTGCCAGTAACAGGGCATACTCATAGTGAGGCTGCGGTCTACTAGAACAAGCATCCCTTTATCACTTGAGCTGTCATCTTTCCTCTCTCTTCATCCTCTATTTATTGATTAAGCCTAATATTTAGATATTATTTTCATTCTTATTTCTTCTGGGATTAACTGTAAACATCTCAACCTGACATTGAAATCCCTTCACCGTTTGCTCCTGATGTCCCTTTGCAACTTTTCTTCACATTACCCCTATTCATAACCTTTACTTTCCAGCCAATCTGGCCTCCCACCTATTCCTCCCTTGGTTTTTTACCTCTAGTTTCATTGTCTTTGCACAGGCTGACGCCTAAGTGTGGAATACTATAGCCTCTTTCACTCTGACCAGCTCCATACACTACATCCCAGGCAAGCTAGACTTTTCCCAACTCCATCCATCACAAATCCAACTGGGCCCCAGCCCTATAATACCCTCCTTCCACATCTCCACACCCTTGAGATTTCTCTTCCTTAACTTTTGGTGCTTCCTACTTGTTTGGTGAATTGCATTGAATTTGAGACCCAATATGACAGCCACAACCATCAGGAAGCCCTCCATCCTTTCAAATTTGAAGATGATCTTTCTTTACTCAAATTTCCTTCTAGGAATTTGTATTAATCTCCCTGGCCCTGACACATTCTCCACCATGTCCCACATATCTGGGTGCCTGGCTTATCATTGCCTTTTACAACATGTTGCCATCTACCACCTTTAGATCCCCAAGGTCTTTTGAGTGATGCTTTGGACTCATTATAGGCTGCTAAGATTGTGTGGTGTGTGTGTGTATGCATGTGTGTATGTGTGTGGTGTGTATGTGTATGTGTGGTGTGTGTGTGTGTGTGTGTGTGTATGGGGGGAGGGGGGTGTATGTGTCCATGAGTGTTCACTTCTGATTATCAACTTTGTTTCAAATAATTAAGGTTAATGGATAGGTGAGCACCCCAAGGGGAGCTGTTGTAATTTTTAAAACAAAATCTTTCTTCTCCTCTGCAACCACAATCTTAAAGAAAGCAGAACAGATGGCTGGCAGGAAGGAGCTCCCAGATGCTTTTGGAAAATGAACTTAATACAAGCACAAAAAAGATATGTAATGATAATGACTTCTTTAAGATTAATTATATAGATTCCTGTGTCTGTAGTTTCATTGTACGTGTACATTAAGGGGCACTGAGTGAAATTTTTGATATCTGGATTCTAGTCTTGGCTCCCCCACCTTAATAATTAATGGCAAATTCTTTCCCTCTTTGGGGATCAGTTTCCCCATTTCTGGGCAGCTAGGTGTGGAATGGATAGAGTGCTGAGCTTGGAGTCAGGAAGATTCATGAAATCTGGCCTCAGACACTCACTAGCTTTGTGACCATGGGCAAGTCACTTAACTTTGTTTACCTCAATTTTATCTGTAAAATGAGCTGAAGAAGGAAATGGTAAATCCCTCTGGTATCTTTGCCAAGCAAACCCCAAAAGGGGTCACAAATACATGACTGCAAAATGACAACCAAAGAACTTTCCCATCTGTGAATGAAGGTGTTTTAAGTTGATGATCTTTAGATTTTTTGGAAGACCCATCTTTCTGTGATTAATTATAAGTTCTGCCCATTTTCTGTAACCCTAGTTTTGCCAGCTGTTACATTACAAGGGTTGGGGAGTGGTTTCAGACTGGAAGATTTCTAAAAATCCTGTCAGTGTCTAAAACCTGTTATTCTGTGAAGCTCTTGTTCCACTTTTATGCCTTTTATTTCTCAATGAACAACTCATATTTTGGAAATATACATCTAAAAAGAAGAAAATTAACATGTGAATACCCTGAAAATGCCTGAAGAAACTTTAAAAGAAAAAAAAACCCTAACGTGCACAACTGGAATCAGGAAAGTAGGTTGGGAAAGAAAACATCCTTGCAGCCTCAGTTGGGAAGATCACCTTCAATGCCAAGATGCCCTCTGGAGCCAGGTCCATGGCATCCTTCAAGAGCCTTCTAGTTGCCCCTCCCCCTACCAGGAACTTGGTGACAGAGGGGCAGCACCGACCCCGGGGGTTCTCAACTCTCCATTCTTTTCCAGGCTGATACTCAGTGGTGGATGTGATTCTTCCGGGGCAAGTCCTCAATGAATTTCTGGTCATCCAAGCTTCCCTTGATTTCAGGAAAAGCTCAAGAACTTAATTGGAGATCCAGACAGGACATTTACTTGTGGAAGCTAAGTCATTGCTACAAGACCCATCATCCCTCCCTCCTGTCACAGGCTTCCATCCTCTCTGTTGCTGAAAAGCAACAGACACAAAACTGAGAATCACACAACAACCCAGTTTGGCAAATGGTCCCTGCTTTCAGTATGGCCTGTGGAGTGGAGCATTAATTCCTTTAAAATAAAAAGATAATTAACAAAGAATGACAAGAAAGGAGGAATTTGGAGTGGCTTCCATTTTCCCACAGTCTTTTTCTAGTTGTCATAATATGTAATCTTTGAGGGCAGGAGCTGCTTCATGTTTGCCTTTACATCACTGGTGCATCCATTGGAGGCCCTTCCTGATTACTTATCAAAAAGAATTGAAGTGCTGATCAATTGAATTGTTAAGATGTAAGACACAAACTGGTTTGCTTTAGTTGCTGTTTAATAACTAGACCTGCCCAGATAGGGAGAATGAGCTGCCTTGGGAGCTAATGCTTTCTTCATACTTGGCTTGAACCAGAGGTGGGATGGTCACTGCTTGAAGGTCCTGCGGCAGGTATCTGTCAGGCTGCTGATAGAGACTGGAGCAGGGCTAGATGAGAGCATTATCCTAGCTGTGGCATATGGCAAAAGAATAAGCCCCTTCTGTCTGGTCTCTGGAGGCAGGACTAGGGGCCTCAGGGGGAGTTTCATGGGTATATATAAAGATACATACCATATACATACATACACACATACATATACATAATATAGACATTTATACATACTCTATACATACATACATACATACATGCATGCATACATATATTTCTGCCTCATAGTCAGTCATCCAGTTAATCAGGCAGGCAATCAGTTTATCCCATCAGTCAGTTCTCAAGTATTTAGTAAAGACCTACTATGCGCCAGAGAAATGGGAAAAGTCCCTTCCCTCAAGGAGCTCACATTCTAATGAAAGAAACATTATGCAAATGGATAAGTACAAAGAATATACACATGCATACGTGATAGTTACATAATGTGTAATTATAATATGATATATGTGTATATATATATACATATATAGGTGTATATGTGTGTAAATGTTTATATGTTGTTTATATGTGTATATATGTGTGTATATATGCATGTGCATATATAAACACACATATGTATATATATATTCTCCAAAGGAAAGCAGAAGCATTGAGGGCACTAGGAAAGACTCCTCTAGAAGGAGTGTTTGAATTGAATCGTGAAGGAAGTCAGGGAAACTAAGCTGCCTTCCTGTTATATCTGGAGCAGGGTTCTTGGTCAGGTATGTTATTATCTGCCTCATGACATCCCTCCCAGCTCACAATTCGTCAAATCCTATTAATTTTTCAAAGAAGGCAAGTTACAGCTATACCACATTCCCAGTTCATGCCATTAGTCATTTTCATTTTATTTGTGGCAAGAGTCATCTATTTTCAGATCTCCAGTTGGTCTCACTCTTGTCTTTTTCCCAGATTGTAAGTTTCTAGAAGGTACTGATGGTTTTCTGTAATTTTCCTTAACCACACCTAAGATAGCAGCAGCTCCCTGGTGGTGAAGCCAGGATAGGTTGTTGCCTTTTGAGTTGGTGGGTTCCTCCCTCCCTGGGGGTCTTTAAGCCAAGGCTGGGTGAGGATTGCTTTGGATCTTGTCCAGCAAAGGCTTTGTTTTCATATGATGTCTTGGCCACACACATCACATCCTAATTTGAGATTCTTAGATTGTGTCAAGAGTTATTTCATCAGTTTTTATTTTTTGCGGGGGAGGATTAGAGAGGGAATGGACACCTAATTTAAAACTAATCTCAAGCTTGCAGGAAACTCTTGGTGAAGAAACTTTCTCTACCAATGGAGATCATTAACTTTCCTGCAACTTCCAGTCTTAGAGACTTGTACAGAAAATTGAGACATCTGCTCAGGGCCACACAATAAGGACATGTTATTGACAGGACTCAGACTCACATCATTTGGATTCAAAGACAAGAGCTCTGTTGGTGGATATTCCATTCTATTTGTCAATTTTATTATTCAAGTTATAGTATTAAAACCTCCTGGAAGCACAGCTCCTCTGAACCTATCAGCATGTTGATAATTGAACTAGGCTTTACAAGAAATTAAAGAGGGGAAGTAAATTATTTGGAAAAAAAAAGGAATCCCTCCATTTATCAAAGGCACCACAATCTTTGCAGTAATTCAATTTCCCAACCTCAGAGCCAGCCTCTGCCCCTCCCTCTTCTTCACCCCACGCATCCTGCCTGTGGTCAAATTATTGTCTGTGTCCCCTTGCACAGAATGTCTCAGATTTATCACTTTTTCTCTTCTCCAAGTTCCATGACCCTCTTCACTGTTTACTTGTACTATTAAAATAGCTTCCTAATTAATTCCCTCTTTTCAAGTCTTTCTCATATCCAATTCACTCACACAGCTGCTAAAGTGACAATCCTAAAGAACAAGTCTGACCACATCACTTTCTTACTCCATAAACATCAGTGGCTCCCTATTACCTCTATGGTCAAAATCAAATCCCTCTATCTGTCACTTCAAGCCCTTCCAAACCTAGCTCTTAGTTTGCTTTCCAGCCCTACTCCCTTTCTCACATTCTAATGGCTAGTCAAACTGTCTTCTTGCCGATTTTGAAGCAGCATATTCCATTTCCAATCTCTGTATCTTCAAGACTGCCCCCCGTGCCTGGAATGTACTCCTCCTCTTGCTTTTCCTCTGGGAATCCTGAGATCCCGTCAAAGCTCAGCTCAAGTACCACAATAAAGACATGTCATCGTGGGGGCTTGGACTTCAAGCGAAAGCTTTTTTTTTTTTCTGATGTCTGCTCCTGGCTGCTAGTGCCTTGCCCACAAATTATTTTACATTTACGGTGTACTTTCTTATGGATGGACATGCTGTTGCTATCGTTAGAATGTAAGCCTCTTGAGGGCAAGGACTTATTCAGTTTTGTCTTTGTAGTCCCAGTGCCTAGCACAATGCCTGGCATAGAGTCAGTGATTAATAAATCTGTGTTTATTGCTGGCAAAATAAAATGTTTTAAGGTGTTATATCTATGAATAGAGCAGATGATTTATTAAGTACCTTTCCTCATGTGACAGCGCTTCTGGCAGGGCAATGAGATGAGTTATAGACACAGCCGATGTTTACTCAGTAATATTGAATTGATGATTTGGGAGTTGATTTGCTTTTTATGACCGATCATCAAATGGTTGATTTGATTCAGTTGTTTGCATCGACAGTGGAAGTGGCAGTGGTAATGAAGACCTGAGTAACTTTTAAAACAATAGCATTATTGGCTGGGCCTTTCAGTTAGTTCAGAATCTAAGCAGGCAGAATGGCCAGAGATGGGCTCACGGGATAGAGAGAGCAGGCAGTCAAGGGAAACGATGAAGACTCCTGTGTGCAAGAAGAGTAGAAAGCACTCTAGTGGAATGGGGGGAGAGGACAGAGTTCTTTGGCACCAAGAAGGCTTAGGACTGGGGGGAGGACCGTACCTCTTCTGCTCACCAATGCAAAGGCTTTTGCTCATTGAAATGATCCAACCTTGCCAGGGGGCTCTGATTGCAGTAATTGCTTATGCAGCAGTTGCCTGGGATGTCATTTACCATGGCTAAAATCTTAGAGTAGTGTTTGCAAGGTTAACTGTTTCCTTTCTAATCCTGATTCTTTAGCTGCCTTAGAAAACATATTTGTTCATAGATCCTTATCCTTGCCAGTAATGCTTAGTGAGCATTTCTCCCTGTGGCCCACAGGAGGACGATAATAGGAGGAGCTATTCTTGATCGGGCACTTCTGAGGTTGGTAACACATGTTATGGATATTATCTCCTTTGACTTCCATAATAATCCTGACAGTGAGGCGCTATTATTGGACCCATTTGAGAGGTAGATAAAGTGAGGATGAGGAGAGTTGTCAATTATTTGATGAACAAGCATTTATTGAACATCTGTTCTGTACCACTTCTGTGTTAGACGCCAGAGAGTTAACAACAACAAAAGTCAAGCAATCCCTGGTTTTCAAGCAGGTGGCATTCTCTAGGGGTTTATAAAGAGCATGAATATAAAGAATATCTGGTATAGAGAAATCAAAAAGAAAAGGTGATTTGGGAAGGATGTTAGTGACTGAGGGAAGGTAAAAAAAGACTTAAGGGAGAAGGGCGCAGTCCAGCAGAGCTTGGAAGGAAACAAGGGATTCTAAGCAGCATCAATGAGGAGAGAGCGTATTCCAGGAATGGGGGATAGTGAGTCGATGCAAGGACATTCCACCAGGTGATGAAGTGCCCTAAGTGAGAGAGCAAGAAGCCCGTTAGGAGTAGAACACAGTACCCACAGTTGGGGTATAGGAGCAGTTTTTTGACTGTCACACAACTGAGACTGTAAGAATCTGAGGCATTCTTTGAATCCAGGTCTTCCTGACTCAAAGTCCAGAATGTTTTTGCACTACAGGATGCTAACAACATAAACAAGGCAACTCCTTTCTACAAGGAGTCATTAAACCGTGCATGACATTTGATGTAGCAGTGCTATTATCAGGGCTATACATTAAAGAGATGAAGGAAATAGAAAAGGACCCATACATAGAAACATGTATAGCAGCTTTTTGTGCCAAGGAACTGGAAAAAATGTCAACACAATGGGGGTGCCAAGTTGGCATGGTTTTCATGCTTGTTTATTTTTTGTTACATATGAAAACAATATCCTCAGTGACTCATGAAATGGAAAATGACCTTAGTGACTTCTGGGTTCCCACCTTCCTTTCTAAAGTGTGGGTTGCAATGGGTGTCCAAAGGGGGCAAAGGGTTTCAAGAATTGCACAGTCTTCCTAACCGGCCATGCTTTGACTGTGTATTCTTCCTTTGGTGACCACATGAGTCTGCTCCCTACTGGAAGAAAGAAATTCTGTGTGTAGCAAATTTTTCACTTTATTCAAAACCAGTAAACATCAGGAAATTTCTGCTAAATGGCATTCTGGTACAAAACAGAAAGCTGACTCCTTGCCGCTCCTTGGAAAGGAGCACTAAATTGCATATGACTTCCAAAGGTCACAAGCTGAATCTTCCATGGGCTACCTGGTCACCTGCCCTGCCAATGGTCACAGGGACCATGAACAACCAGACTCTTAGTGAGATAAATGGTGTCTAGGCCAACAGCTTTAGCAGTGGATGAGGAAATGAAGTGATTCTAGGAAGCCTTTGGAAAATTCCCCTAAGGCCAGTCAACAATATATTGGATAACTTCCATGAAATGGTGAGTGCAGGGGAGGAAAGAGAAAACACTGTTAAAAAATGTAGTTCAAAACAACATAAATGGAAAGAGTAACAAAAGACTTATTGAAACTTCAACCTGCAGAATTGGGATGACCAAGACTTTCCCCAAAGAAGAAGAAAGGCCTTTTGAGGCCAGTTAACACAATTGCTTAGAATATTGTGCATGCATTATTGAGCAGGGCATCACACATCGTGTGGGGGTTTGGACAATGCTAAGCCATGGCTGCATGTTTTAGCACTGTGTGCAAGAAGTGCCAGTGTATTGTTACCTCCTTGTGGAAGGGGAATTAGAAGGCAGCATCAACTTCCTTGTAGAGGTGGTAAACCATGGATATAGAGTACTATATATAATGTGAGACAATTTTGATATGTTTGTTAATTGTGCTGAATTACTTCCCCCCTCTTTGTTTATGAGATGTTTCTCTGAGAGGGAAAGATGAGAAGGAAGTGTTGGGAAAACAAATGTAAAATGTAAAAACAAACAAAAAAGACCTCACTGAATTTTTATTGAAGATGTGGCTCAAGGTGAAGTGGGAAAGGCCCCTAATAAGAGGTCATTTGGAAGCTTTCCATCACTCGAGGACAGCACCATATTCCCAGGAGGCACAGAGAAGGGGAAGGGCATTGCAAACACATGAGAACACACATCACAGACCTGAACATACTTTAACAGGCATGAAACATCTGGCTGCAGATGTGTGACCCCTTTTCGTATCGGCTGCCTTCTGGCAGTGTGAAAGTTAACTGATTGGAAGAAAAGTTAAATTCAATATCAACTTATAAAGAGGGGTGAAGACACTGTGTACAGTTATTACAAAAAAAAAAATTCCAAAAGGAAGTGGTCCAAAGTAAAGAAACTGGCCTCTCAACATTTCTGAAAGAAACTTAATGAACGTTATTAATAAACCCCACACATTTCAGGTGAGGAAGCCAAAAGATGCCCAGACAGGAACCTGTTGATGCTTCTCACAAGAAGCAGAGAGCTATGGCAGCTAAGGGTACTGTCAGTTGAACAAACAAGCGCATTCCTCAGTAATTTGGGGAAAGAGTGAGGAGAGATTGCATTCAGCATTGGCTCACGAAGCACTTTAAGGCCGTTTGATGAGAGTGGTAGGCGTGGGGTGACAAGTATGCAGTTTGATATGAGCTCTTGGAAGGAATTTAAGAAATAGATATGGCATGGCAAACGAGTGCTCTCATCACACCAATGAGAAAGATGGACTCACTGTATTTGGACTTTTCCAGGTCAGCGTCCCCTCTTCTATTTGGGAATGTTAGATGGTGATATTGGGAGGAGTGGACGATGCAACCCAAGTTCACATAAAAAAAATCCAGCCTACACATTTCCCACTTTTAGACACTCCCCATCAAGTCTCAAGTTATTGAAAAGAAGGAAAAATTCTAATGCCTTGCCCTCAACGGACACTTAAGAAATGTTCATTGATTTGAATTCCAAACAAAATGGAAAAGATCACAGTGAATATTATCACAAATGAAGAAGAAAAACAAAACCCAAAACAAGTGCCGCCACAAGCAGAAAGGGCTCTCTTGCTTCCTGGACCCATACACCCATTTCTGGAAATCTTTAAGAGACTCATCTGTGCACACACCCTGGAAATTCTTGAATGCTGAAAGACAGCCAAGTAGACTTTTGTAATGGTAGTTGTTTCTCTGTGGCATCCACATCTTTAGAGTCTTACAAGAGAAGCCAAATACGTGTTGGACAAAACAGTCACAAAGGTCTCTTTAAATTCTGCATCAGAAATACATACATATAAACATAGGGGCCTTTCCATTTGCTCTCTGAACATTATGCTATGTAATACTGCTATCTTTGTGCTGTAGGCATTTTAAGACCAGGTAATAGCGATGGCTCAGCATATTATGCATACATTACTTGAGCAGGACTTTGCATATCACATATGGGTTTGACCAATGCTAACTGATGGCTGTGTGTGTTTTGGCCCCGTGTGCAAGAGATGCTGGTGCATTATGATACTTAGTCATGGAAGGGGAATTAGAGAGCAGAAACCTGCCGAAGAAATGACAATGACTCTGCTTGGCATTTTTCATTAGTTAGAGGCTGAAATAGCATCAGTTCTGGCTGCCCAATAAAAATGTTCTATGAATATCACTGAGCATTGAGCTATTGAATGTCAGAATGACAGAGTGTTGACCAGATACAAATGAGTCTCTATTTCTTTCCAGCGGAATTTGAATGTTAAAATAAAGTTTAGTCCATGAAAAAAAAAAAAAAAAGATCTAGCACAGCCTTCTTATCTGGTTTTCATTTCTGTGCTCACTAAGTCCCAGAGTCATTGAACAGAGACTCTGTCAGTTGTCAGAAATGGTGCCAAGGAAGTTCATTTTATTCAGAACTATCATCTGTTTTTAATGAACTGAAATCACGAGGATAATTTCAAACATATGTTCAGTATATTTAAAAATGTATTATCATTTAAAAAGTGGCAAATAATTCATATACACCATACATCATGTATACATGTATATTCATACATGCAAGTGTATACAGATACATGTGTGTACATATAAATATCCATACATACACAATGTACACACATACATATGCATACTCACACACATACATGCATATACATAAGTGTACACGTAGGCATATGTCTGCATCTAGAAAGGTATCATGGTATAATGGATAGAAAGAGAAGCCTCAGAGCCAGGATGACCTAGGTTTGAATTTTACACGTGACACTGGATTTGTGATCCTGGGCAAGTTCCTGAGCCTCTCAGTGTTCTCTAAGACTATAAATTGAAGAGAAGATGCATCTGTAGAAGGAGTTTCCTTACTAAGGAGTTCCCTATGCTAGTGAAATCAAAGGTCTGGCACCTATATTTACATTTATACATGCATTTATGTACACATATGCAACTTGATGTAATATATATATATATACACACACATGTATGCATTTTGTGTGTATATATATACATACATTAACATATATACCTATATATACCTACACATACATATATTATGTATACACACAGTCATGTTCGTGTCTGTGTGTGTGTGTGTGTGTGTGTGTATGTGTGTAGGCAGAGGTATTTTGTAGAGATTTTGCATTGATTCCTTCCAAAGAAGGTTATGAATACTGTCTTTTCCCTTATCAGAATGACAGGATTTTCATTCACCTGTAACTATGAAACCCCTAGATAGGTGAGTGCATTCAAAAGGACTGGTTCTATATTAGATTGGTTCCATTTTCCTACACTGACTCATCTGTTTATTGTGCCTCATGGTCATAGATAATCACTCATCCATCGTTTGCAGATAAAACCAAAATGGCTGCACACGCCCAGACTAAATGTGTAAGGAAAGAAAAAAACCTAGAAACCCTGTCAATGCAAAAGTGTGAGAAGATGGGGCTAAAGAGTCTCCAGAGAATACTTCAATTGATAGGTAAAGGAGAAATTACTATCAGAGCTTACACTGGGAAAGAAAATGAGTTCCTTCAGGAAAGTCTAAGGCCTCTTTATTGAGAAGGTTTCTTTAAAAGTAATAGCTCTTAAATAATAGATGTCAGTGGGGTTTTCTAGAAACAGTAAAGGATTTGGAATCCAGAGGACTGGGTTTGGATATAGGTTTTACGCTCATGCCCTTGGGCGGCAATGGGCTTCTCTTTTTGTTTTATTTTATAAAGGGGGGGGTGCTTTGGACAATATAACCATTAAAATCACTTCCAGGTCAATAGCCAATAATCCCATCCCCTCTTCATTCCCCTCCCTCTCATTCAGAAAACCAATCTTGAAACAACTTCAGGATCACCAGTGTTTGGAGATAAGCAGTTAATTCTCATTTACATTTTGTTTCCAGATAAACATGCCTTTTCCCCTGCTATAATGTGATGGTCGCATAAATAGTATGCATTGTTGTGGTTGTTCATTTGTTAAGACATGTCAGCATGCCAGGCCCTTCCATTTCCATTCTATTTCCATCTCCAGAAGCCCTTGCAAGCTCATGTTCATTGCTTCCATGATACCATCCATCTCATCCTCTGCCATCCCCTTCTCCTTTTTCCTTCAGTCTTTCCCAACATCAGGGGCTTCTCCAATGAGTCCTCTCTTCTCATTATGTGGCCAAAGTGTTTAAGCTTCAGCTTCAGTATTTCTCCCTCCAGCGAGTAGTCTTTATTAATTTCTTTAAGTATTGACTGGTTTGATCTCGTTATTTTCCAAGGGGTTCTCAAAAGTCTTCTCTAGCACCACAATTTAAAAGCATCAATTCTGCAGCACTCAACTTTTGTTATAGTCCATACAGTACAATTTGAAAAACCATAGCCTTAACTACCCAGGCCTTTGTTGGCAAGGTGATGCCTCTGCTTTTTAGTATGCTGTCCAGACTTGCATAGCTTTCCTTCCAAGGAACAGCTGTCTTTTAATTTCATGGTTGCACTCACCACCTGCAGTGATCTTTGAGCCCAAGAATATAAAACCTGACACTGATTCCATTTCTTCTCCCTCTGTTTGCCAATAAGTGATGGGACCAGTTGTCATGATCTTAGTTTCATTAATGTGAGCTTTTGCACCCTCTTCTTTCACCCTTGTCAAGAAGTTTAATTCCTCTTTCTGCCGTCAGAGTGGTATCACCTGCATAATCTGAGATTGTTGATATTTCTCCTAGCAACCTTAATTCCAACTTTTGATTCCTCCAATCTGACATTTCACATGATGTACTCTGCATATAAGTTAAATAAATACCTTTCCCAATTTTAAACCAATCAGTTCCGTGCTTGGTTTTGACTGCTGGTTCTTGGCCCACACGCAGGTTCTTCAGGAGACACATAAGATGATCAGGTATTCTCATCTCTTTGAGAACGATCCACACAATCAAAGGGTTTAGTGTAGTCAATGAAGCAGAAGAAGATGTTTGTCTGGAACTCCCTTGCTTTCTCCATAGTCTAGCAAATGTTGGCAATTTGGTCTCTAGTCCCTCTGCCTCTTCAAAAATTAGCCTGCTTTTCTGGTAATTCTTGATTCACATATTGCTGCAGTCTAGCTTGCAGAATCTTAAACATAACCTTGCTACATGTGAAATGGGGGCAGTTGTTCAGTGATTTAAATATTTTTGGCATTGCGCTTTAAGTTTGGGATTATTTAGGATTCCCAATTTAGGATTGATCTTTTCCAATCCGGTAGCCACTGCTGAGTTTTCTAAATTTGCTGGTATATTGAGTACAACAGTTTAACAGCATCATCATTTAAAGTTTTAAATAGCTCAGGGGAATTCTGTCACCTCCACTGGCCTTATTGTTAGCAATACTTAATAAGACCCACTTGACTTCATTCTCCAGTATGTCTGGTTCTAGATCAGTGACCACATCATTATGGTCATTGGTAATGTGAAGATCTTTCTTGTATAATTCTTCTGTATATTCTTGCCATCTCTTCTTGATCTCTTCTATTTCTGTTAAGTCAAGTCCCCACCATTTTTGTTTTGGATCATGTTTTTGACCATTTTGATCATGATATGCCCATTTTTTTTACATGAAATGTTCCCTTGATATCTCTAATTTTCTTGAAGATATCTGTTGTTTTCTTTTATTTTGCATTACTCATTTCAGAAAACCTTATCTCTCCTTGCTATTCTTTTTAATTCTTCATTCAATTTGGTATAGCCTTTTGTTTCACTTTCTTTCATTCCTCAGCTATTTGTAAAACCTCATCAGGCCACCATTTTGCTTTCTTACTCTTCTTTTTCTTTGAGATGTTTCTGTTGCTGTTGCTGTCCCTGGTGCAATATTGTGAACCTCTGTCCATAGTTACCCTATGAAACATATCTAATCCCTTAAAACTATTCATCATTTCTGCTTTATATTCATAAGGGATGTTATTTAGGTCTGAGCCACAGTCAGCTCCAGGTTTTATTTTAACTGATTGTGTACAGTTTCTCTATCTTTTGCTACAAAGTATATAATCAATCTGATTTTGATATTCACCATTAGGTGATGTCAGTGTGTAGAGCTGCCTTTTGGAAAAGAGTGTTTGCTCTGAACAGTGAGTAATCATAATAAAACTCTATTAGCCTTTGCCCTGATTCATTTTGTACTCCAAGGCCAAACTTGTCTATTATTCCAATTATCTTTTGATTTCCTACTTTAACCTTCCAATCCCCTTTGATGAATAAGACATTTTTATGTTAATATTAGAAGATGCTTTAGGTCTTTATTGACCTGAACAACTTTGACCTCTTTAGCATCAGTGGTTGGAGTATAGACTTGGGTTGTGGTGGTGTTGAATGATTTGCCTTGAATTCAAACAGATACCATCCTGTTTTTGAGATTATACGCTGCTTTTCTCGCCCTTTTATTGACTATGAGGGCTACTCCATTTCTCTTAAGGGATTCTTGTCCACAATAGTAGGTGTAATGATCACCTTAATTAAATTCATCCATTCCCATCCATCTAAGTTCACTGACACCCAAGATGTCGATGTTTAATTTTTCCATCTCTTGTTTAACCACATCCAGCTTCCCTCGGTTTGTCTGCAATTTTGATCTTTTCACCATCGGACTTTCCTTTGGTCACCTTAGCTGAGCTTCATTTTAGCATTGTCCCAGCCACTTCATTCTTTCTGGAGTTACTTGGAGTTGTCCTCTGCTCTTCCCCACTAATGGGCTGGTCACCTTCTGACTTGAGGGGCTCATCTTCCCATGTCATATCTTTTATCATTTTAATACTGCCCGTGGTGTTCTCCTGGCAAAGATATTGGAATGGTTTGCTATTTCCTTCCCCAGTGATCACCTTTTGTCAGTGATATGAGGACCATTATACTAATTTTAGACAGGTGTCCACTTCTGGGAGGCTCACAGAAATTAAGGTACTTATGCAAGATCTAATAGCCAATAAGTAAATCAAGCAGAAGTGGAACCCAGATCTTTAGATGTCACATTAACTGTTATCTATGCCATACCTCACCGCATAGGACATTGAAACTTGGTCATTTACTTAATTGATTTCAAAGTGCCTAACATGCTTATTGATTGAGTGACTGAGTGAAATAATTTAATAAGTGATTACAGTGACCTGGATACTGTGTTACAAACTGGTATTATAAGTGGAGATACAAGGTAGGAGGGGGTGGGTGAGAGCCCTAGCTTCTGAATCAGAGGGTCTTTGTTCAAATCCTGCTACTGGTTCTTGCTATCTGTGGGAACGTGGGAAAATAGCTTATCCTCTGAGTCTTGATTTCTTTACCTGTGATGTGAAGAGATTGGACTAGATGCCTTCTGAGGCCCCCTCCGTCCTTCAATCTAAGAACCTGTTTATGGTTGTATATGCCCACATGATTGAGTCATATCTGATCATATATAGAATTATGTCATAGAATATAAGCATCAAAATATACCTGAGAGCAGGGGTCTCTAAGACTGAGACTAGCCTCCCCCATGTTCTGTCTCCAATGGATGTGTAATCAACCAATCAAGGGTTGGAAGATGGGTCACATCTCATCCTTCCTCTAATAGCTAATCATGAAGTACATATTATATCCACTACAACCACACCTACCTTTATCCCAAAACACTGAGACTCTGTTACCTCCCCTCACTGTACAAGTTGCCCATCTCTCCTCTTCTATACCGGGAGCCACGTCCCAAAGTGAACTACCCAGGTACCTACAGCAGCAACTGCACACATTTATTGGGATAATATGTCCCTTCCCCCAGAGCATACCTACCACCCTCTCCCCAGGTCACTGCAAGGCTGAACACTCCACCCATTGAAGTTGAGTCAGGAGTATCTCCTCCTGAATCCTGGATACTTTGCCTCTCAAGGCATCATGAGATTGAATTAACTTCCATATTGACCTTATTACAAAAGATGAATTTGAAATTCACCTTCTGAACTCAAATGGAAGATATTATCTCTATCCCTACTAAATATTATCATATGAAATGTGGCACAAGCTTCTAACATGTTGGGATCTTGTTTGACCCTGGCTATGTTGTACAATATGTTAAAGACCTTTCCTAGCCTTGGGCAGTTTGCAAATTGATAAGTATGCTGAGGTAGGCCAGACCTGCCTAAGGCATCATTAGTCCCTCAATTTCAGTTTTAAGACTAGAATAGATTGAAACACTTTTATTCTTTCTAACAATTGAAAAAAAAAAGGAAATGTACATAGCCTTAATAGGGAAAGGGTATGCAGTGAGGATCCAGTATTGATTCAACTGAGCACAGTATTCCTGTGCCCTGGCTAGTCATGCCATTAGTGTGCCACTCAGGTACCTCAGGAAAGAGCTAGAGTTCTTGCTACTCCAGTGACTAGGAAACTACACCAATGGCCTGAGCCTTTATTAAGTGTCAATGATGTTGTCAATACATTTAAGGAAAAGAAGTAGCCTATCGGACATCTCAGAGGGAAGGCATGAACAGTGGGGATGAGAGCGGACGGGGGAACTAGATGTAGGAAAGCTTTAGGAAGAATTTGACATTTGGACTAAGTATTCAAGGAAGCCAAATGGTGGAAGTGAAAAGGGTGATTGAGAAGATGGAGTGTTGTGTTTGAGGAATAGCCAGAAAGCCAGGTTTACTGGAGTCCATAGAGAGGAGTAAAAAAGAGTAAGAAGACTGGAAATATATGAGGGTGTCAAATTCTAAATGGATTTATATCTAAAGATATGATTTTCTATTTGATCCTGGAAGTTATAGGGAGCCACTGGAGCCCATTGAGTGAGGGTTTACTCAAGCTCCTGTCTCACATCATTAGCTATCTACTGGACATTTCAAACTGGATGTCCCAAAGTCATCTCAAACTCAACATGTCTAAAGCAGAAAACCTAATCTTTCCTTGAAAAGCTTCCTTTCACCAAAATGCTCCCATTACTGCCAAGGGCATTCTTAGAGTTCCAGTCATCTAAGATGGCAGCTCTGGCATTGGCCTCAGTTCCTCACTCTCTCTCACAAATATTGTGATTTCCACATTCAAAATATATCTTGTATACATCCCCTTCTCCTCACTCACACAAACATTACACACTCATTACCTCATGTTGAAGCTAATACAAGAGTTTCATTATTGTTTGCCTTGTCTTAAATCTCTTCCCATTCCCATTCCAATTTATCTTCCACAAAATAATGGAGCTTCATAAATCTTAATTCTGCCAAAATCATTTTCTTAAAATCGTTAAATACAAGAGGTTCCCTATTACTTCATGATTATATATGTGTATGTGTGAATATGTGTTTATATATATATGCATGTATTTGTGAGAATATATGTGTGTCTATATACATGCGCGTATACATACATACATATATGTATACATGCACAAATATATGTATATATGTGTGTATGTATATATATCCTTCTACAATGTGGCTTCTTGCACACCTGACAGTTTTATTATTCTTTCTTCCCCTCCACACACTCTACTAGCTATCCATCCCGTGTACTTGGTTTTGCTTGTATCATTATCGTTTCATTTTTTTGTCATGGTGACCATTCATGACCCCTGTGACCAGATTCTCAATACTCCTCCTAGAATTTTTAGCTTTCTTTTTTTATATATATTTAGGCAATTGGGGTTAAGTGACTTGCCCAGGGTCACACAGCTAGTAAGTGTCAAGTGTTTTGGTCTGAGGCCGGATTTGAACTCAGGTCCTCCTGACTTCAGGGCTGGTTCTCTATCTACTGCGCCACCAAGCTGCCCCAAATTTTTAGCTTTCTTTAAGGACCAATCCATGCTATTTTATTGATGAAAACTGCCCCCCTCTTTCTCTTTCTCCCTCTCCTCTCTCTTTTTCTGCCTTTTTTTCACCTTATTTCTCTATCCCTATCTTTGTCTCTCTCTATGCCACTCCCTCTTTCATTCTCTATCTCTGTCTCTGCCTCTGTCTCTCATGCACACATACACCACTCAAATTATCTTCTATTTAATTTATATCTGCATATTTTATTCTCCCAATACTATATATCTTTGAGGTCAGGGACTCATTATGATTTTATCTGTCATGTTCCCAGAGCACAGTACAGTACCTTCCATATGGTAGAAATTGAATAAATGTTTGTAGTATAAATGGGTAAATTAAGCAATTTACAAAATAGCTTTCTCAGGGCATTCAGTCTGTAGTCTACTTAGAGAAAAGGCAAAAATCAGGACTGAATTAGAAGAATGGGCATAGCAATCATGTATAGCGACTTCAATCTGACCTATTTTAACAAGCTATTAACTTTGAAATTGATAAATGGATGAAGAAATAGAAATTTCCAACAATTACCATAATTGCTTACAGCAGTATGATTGTTGTAAAACAGTAGGTATGATGAGGAGGCCAAAAGATCCTGGAAAACACTGGAGCTGGAAAATGTTCCATTGGGGGGGGAGAATTAGGAATGGTATAATTATCAAAGAGACAACCGGCATCATTATCAACAGCAACTAAGCCCTAACCTTCCTTCTTCACATTGATCGAGCTCTTATAAGAATATTCACATATGTGGGGAATAGCATAACTCAAAAGTGTGACAAGACAACAGGCAGCCCTTTGGAGGATACGATGGAGAGCAGGTCTCATATTGCCTGCCAATTGCAAAGAAAGTGTTGGGGCTGGTAAAGTGAAATAGAGCTTTAGAGATTCTTTTCCTCACAAGATGCCACCAATGTATGTGTTAAGATGGTGGAAGATCCCAAGGTCAGAGTCACCTAGAATGAGCTCTGTTGACTACTGAAATGACAATTACAGATTTCAACCTGGAGAGGGATAGAGAGGCATTTCCCCCTACCTACCTTATTTTACCAATGAAGAAACTGTGCCCCAAAGCTGTTGGGTGCCTTGTATGGGATCACATAGGAAGGAAGTGACACAGATGGATTTGAACTCAGGTCATCTGCCTCTAAAGAAATCCAGCTCTTTTTCACTGTGCACTGCTATCTCTCAAAAGATTGACTGAATGAAAGAATAAATGGATGTCTAAATTCACTTCACGGTCATGCACTGTAACTTAGTATATATAGTATCTGGCACATAGTAGGTGCTTAAGAAATGCTTGTTGTCTTGGCTACAACTACTCTTTGATAATGGGGCCTCACTTTAAAAATCACACTCACTGTCTGGAACTCCTTTGTCCTTGTGTATGCATCCTACTGCTGTTCTCTCAAATGTCTTAAAATGAGTGCTTATGAAGAACTGGACAGGGGCCACTTATGTTTTGCTATTTTTTCCTGCTCACATCCCCATGTAGAGGGAGAAAACAGATGTTGCTACTTGTTTTATTTGCTGTTTTTCATTTTATATACCTCGTCCAAAGACGTTTCCTTCTCTCCACTCTATTTGTATAGTCCCTGTGGCCTGTGATGATGTGGAATGAATGACAACAGACTGTGTGTGTGTGTGTGTGTGTGTGTGTGTGTGCGTGCACATAAGCACATGCCTTTGTGTGATGAAGGGGAGGGAGGAATGGGGATCTATTTGTCTAATCATAGAACTTTTATCACTTTCTATCATCAGCTTTAAAACAAGAATAATGATGAAGCA
>NW_020954623.1:3744972-3761651 GCF_900497805.2 Vombatus ursinus | reverse complement strand
ACACACACAAACACACACACACACACAAACACACACAAACACACACAAACACACACACAAACACACACAAGCACACACACACACAAACACACACAAACACACACACACACATTCACACATATAATCCCCTCAGCAACCCTGTGATTTAGGTGATATTATCAACCCCATTTTAGATAGGAGAACACTAAGGCTGAGAATTTAAATGACTTAGCTGAGATCACACATCTAACAATGTCCGATGGAGAATCTGAAGCCAGGTATTACTACTCAAGAGAGCTGGCTTTCCAGGGAGAATGGAATTCGGGAAATGAGAGACAGGGGGAGAGTGAAGACACTTAAGAAAGTGCAGATATAGCCAGTTAATCTGACTTAACATAAGGCTTTCCTCTGGTACATTAAGATCACCCAAAGTCTAATGAATGTAGGTGGAACTGCTTTCCTGGAAAGTTTACCTTCTCCCCTTTTTTTCCATAGTCCCCACATTTGGTTAAGATTTACATGCACTAGTTTCTCAGGGGTTTAAGAGATAAAATTTCTAATGTTGCTTGAAGACTAAAGTAACAGTTCAGTGATTTATATTTTGATTATTAACCTGGACTCTTCATCCTTAAATCACCCACTCCATGTCTTCCCCTTATCAGGTGGCTAGACCAGAATGAAATCGTACAGATTCTAGTGTAGTGGCCCCAAGGGTGGCATCACGGCCATGTTCCCTTCCACACTAGAGCAAAGTTCTGGTGCCTTCCTTCTGTCCATGGTCCTGGCAGCCTGAGTTGCCACCCACTCTGTGCAGCTGGGAAGAGTTGTAGCAAGCACAGTGACGGTGTACCCAGGGATAAGATTTTGAAAAGATTGGCCGATGGGCATAGAACATTATAGACATCCCTTGGAGATTGGGGCTGCCAGACTGTAAGGAGCCTGGGACAGCTGTGGCAGTTTCCAGAGGGTTCGGTGCTTGCTCATCTGTAAGGCTGCTCACATCCAGTCCACACAAGGTGGGTTGCAGAGCTAACAGAAATATTAGCGACTGGCCCTGGAGAAGCTCTCAGAATGGAGAATCTCTTCTCTCCTTCCCACCTAGGAGTGAGGGTGAGTTCTTTATCACTGTAATTTAGAAATGGGAATTTGAGTAGTATTGAGAAGCTTAGGTGGATTAGAATTTGTTCTCTTGTCACCAGAGGATAGCTCTGAGATTCAGGGCTGGAGCCTTTTAGTCATTCCCCTTCTTCCTTCATACCTCCCCATTTTCTGCTTCCTTGCACATCCCCCATCCACGCTAGAAATTGACGTGCCCAGAATACCGGGGCCTGGCGAATTGTTTTCCCTAGAATGCAAACAAATAATGCATGAATAGAATTCCAACAGAGGAGTAATAGATTTGGTTTGGTCCTTCATTATTCATGAGTAAATGTTCAAAGAAAGAAGAAAACACACACTTGCTCCTGTCTCCCTATTTCCTCCTTTCTCAGTTCCTGAACATACGAAACATGGGCTCTCATAGAACCCTGAGTGTGTATGCACCCCTATGTGTATGCACCCCAAGGTAATTGCCACACATGCAAGTGGGTACTGTTCCATAGATACTTACACACTTTGTGCTTTCATCAGGGCAGGTCCCGCCCACATTGACCCAGATCCCAGTGCTTCTAGGTCATAGGAGAGGCCTTGTAGAGTTTTTGTGGGCAAAAGTCATCTTCCTCTCCCATGCTGCCCACTTCTTTGAACAACCTGAAATTCTCCAAATATGCCCAAGCCCCAAATTCCCTGGGCTCAGGGGTCAGAGAAAAGGGGGAGCAGGAGGGGCCTGCACTGCTTGGCCTGTCTGTCAGTGTGACACAAGAACAGTAGATTTGGAGTTAGAAGACCTGGGATCGAGCCCAGCTCTGCCACTGACCTTCTGTGTTACTTGGAAAGGGTCTCTTACCCTCTGTCAGTCTTGATTTATTTCTCTCTGTTAAGTGAAGGAGGTTGGACTACATCATCCCTAAGGTCTCTTCTGCCAGGTAGCGCTATGATGGATAGAGCGCCGGGCCTAGAATCAAGAAGACTCATCTTCCCGAGTTCAAATCTGGTCTCAGATACTTATTAGCAGTGTGACCTTGGGCAAGTCACTTAACCCTATTTATCTCATTTTCCTCATCTGCAAAATGAGCTGAAGAAGGAAATGACAAACCACTCTAGTCTTTGCCAAGAAAACCCAAATGGAATCTCAGAGAGTTTGACATGACTGAAAAAAAATGACTCAACAAGAACAAAGGTACCTTCCTGCTCTAGATCTTATGGTCCAATGATACAATGGAACTTTGGACTAGATATATCTGTAAGGCCCCTCCACAGGCTACATGTCAGGTTTATTAACCCTATGATGATGGTAAACTAGGTAGTACTTTAAGAACCTTTCAAGATCAGATGTTCTACTATTCTCTTGCACAAGTAGTTGGGGTGACTTTGAAGAAAGATAATGTAAGTATCCTAGTCCTGGGCTCATTCTCCAATTTCAGTCTTGAAACTTTTGATGGGGATATACAGAGCCTGAAACTTGATTTCCTTGTGCACCTTAGAGGGCAGGGTGAGCCACCCCCACACTACACCATACCTCACCACACCAACACCACACTAATCCTCCTGTTTCAGGGTCAAAGACAGAACAGAGTGCATGCTTTTGGTAGTTCACAAATGAGAAACCAAAGGGATAATTACAAGGCCAGTTTCACTCTTATTATGGCCTCGAAAGCATTCTTAAGAACTAACCTATTAGCGTCAACCTTTGAAAACTTACGCGTATTTGTTCACATCACTTTGAATTTCCAAAAGCACGTTTGGTCATATCACACACGCCCCTTCCCCAATCATTAAACTCCAGTGTCTTCATGTTGTCTCTGGAATCAAGGACAGTCATTTGTCACTTAAGGCCTTTCCCAACTTGGCCCAAACTACCTTGCCAGAATTATTATATGTGACTGAGGAAGCTAGGTGGCATAGTGGATAGAATTATTACCTCCCCTAATAGATTGTGAGCTCCTTGAGGCCAAGGACTGTCTTTTGCCTTTTTCTTATATCCCCACTGCTTAGCATAGTGCCTAACACATAATGGGCACTTAATAAATGCTGATTGATTGATCAGAATATGAGATTTAGAGTCAGAAACACCCGGGTTCAGAGTCCTCCTCAGACACTATGACCTTTGGCAAATCGTTTGACTTGTCACGTCTGTCAAATTGGGATAATAATAGTACCTCCTTCACTGGGTTGTTGGGAAGATCACATGAACTAAGCTTTAAAGTGACATATGAATACTAGCTATCATTTTTCATTGTTATTGTTCATTTGCTTCTGCCATGTCTGACTCTGACTCCATTTGGGGTTTTGTTTGCAAAGATACTGGAGTGGTTTGCCATTTCCTTCTGTACTTCATTCTACAGATGAAAAACTGAAGCGAATAGGGTTAAGTGACTTGCCCAGGGTCACAAAGCTAGTAAGTGTCTGAGCCTAGATTTGAACTCAAGTCTTGCTTATTCCAAGCTCAGTGCTCAACCCTACTTCGCCACCTCCCTGTCCACTTTTCATTACCCATACATTTACAGATGAGACAATTTGAGGGGTCAATCTTTACAGGAGATTCCATTTTCCATGGCTGTCCTTTTGCAAGGCTCTCCCCTATGCTTGGGATGCTCTCCTTGTTATTTCCATAGCTTGACTTCCCTAGCTTCCTCCAAGGTTTAGCACCTCTTCCATGAGGCCTTTCTGACCACTTAATGGTTTTGTATTTAGGTTGTGTACATGATTTCTTTATGGCATAGAGTACATATGAGAGGAAAAATGGTGCAGTGGAGAAAGAGAGATGGCCCCAAAGCTGGAAGGATTCATCTTTCAGTCCCACCTTGGACAAACACTGGCTGTGTGTCAGCATCTAGCCTCTCTCTAAAATTAAACATGATAGAAAAACCACAACAAACCTCCTTGGCTAGAGAACAATTCCTCCCATCTGTCTCATTTAACAAAGATATTATAGGTTGTTATCCCCATGCATACAAGGCAGATGTAGAGGATCTACCTACACATTCTCTCCTCCCATCAAACATCTGCCCCTTGTTGGTACATTTCATTTTTGTCTTGGTGTTCCCAGTGCTTATCACATCAACCCATAGTAGGCATTTAATAAATTCTTGTGGATTAGTTGATTGACATCAAAACTGGCACTCCATGGAAATAGCAAAGTTTTTAGGACACTCTGCACTGTCTCTGTCCCCTTGCTCCTTAAGGACACTCCTATAATACAGTGCCATGAGAGACTCAGATATTTGACTCTTAAACTTCCTTGTCCTTGATCCAATTTTGACTTAGCCCATGTTGGCCAGGCCCTGCTGGGGACTTACTCATTCTGCCTCCTTGACATAATTGATGTTCTCCTTTCCCCTACGGTCATTCTTTCCCTGTGCCTTCAGAAACTGCAAGAAGTCACATGTTCACCACATCTCTGAGTTTAGGTCAGCTCAGACTTTTGTGTTTGATTAACTTATTCTCTTAGGTTATTTTGCGGTTGGTTTTGTCTCATTGTCCAGTTTGGGGATTTGTATGTGTGGAGGCCTATTATCTTGGAAAAGCTGTGGATTTAGAGAAAAGGAGTCCAGTTCTTAATGCTGGCTCTGTTGCATACTCTGCTGGTCACCTTGGAAAAGTTTCTTCTACTGGGTACCAGGGCTCCCCACCTACTGAGCAGACACTGACGACTGTCTATGTGGGCTATCCAACAAGTACATATGGAAAACACCAGTCCCAGGTGCCCATACATCAAGTGAAAAAGTAGCCTTATTTGTAATGCAAGAGGGGGCTTTATTATCAAGACTTTAGTATTTTCCAATTGAGTAAATTAGGCAGTTTTGAAAATTGTGTAAGATGTAAGGATCTCACTTAGGAGGGGATGCTACATAACCTCTCTGGGGCCTGGAAGAGTGAAGGTGACTGTCAACGTGGCCTCTGACTGCCAGTGAGGGGCCATGTGCAGTGAAATCCTTGATCACCCTCAGGCATCACTTGTGGAGGCAGGAGAAAGGATTTCTGTGGTGAAAAGCTAACAGCTTTGTGGGTAGACTAGGTCCTCTTTCACCTCAATCAGAGCAATTCTGTACTTCTGAAAACTAAGACCCTCCCTTCTTACTTCAGAGAAATCTATCAACAACAGACTGAGGCTTCAGAACAAGCGTCCAATATTCCAGTAGGTCAACAAGTTAAGAAGCTTTTATTAAATGCCTACTATGTGTCACGTACTGTCCTAAGCGCAAGGTATACAAAGAGTCAGATGGTCCATGCCTCAGGGAGCTCACATTCTTTATTCAATCAATAAGCATTTATTAATGGCTTTCTATATGCCAAACAAAGATGAAACAATTCTACCCTCAAAGAGCTTGCATTCTATTGGATCCAGAATATACTATGTCAATATGTAAAATGAATACCAAGGAGTTTAGGGGAGCATTCATGAAACTACAGATGGCAGTGCTGCGGGTGCCTGAGAATATGCCCTAAGCCATTCATTGAAGAGGGTGCAGGCAGCTTGGACTGGCCTGAAAGATGCCCTCTTTGGTCTGAGAGATTGTGGCATCTCTTCTTCTGTCTGCCATTCTACACTGACATGTGACTGCTAGGTCTTCTCGACATGGGAGCTGTCAATCCTTTCCATAATCCACTGCCAGAGTCCATATAGTTTCCTTATCTGTTTAAAGACAGATACCAGACCCATGCCATTGTCTGCTCAGTAACCTCCACTGGCTCCCTGGTACCTCCGGGATCAAATACAGACTCCTATGTTGAGTTTCAAAGCTCTCCCCAAATCACCATCCTATCATTCCTGACTCATACCCATCCTTCCCCTCCTTGCACTCTCAGACCTAGCCAGACTAGACCTTTTTGCCGTTCCTGACACCCAACACCCCTCATCCCATCTGTGGACCTTTGTACCAGTTGTCCCTCATGAAGACCATGACAATCTGATCTGACATACAGAGGATGGAAAGGAATTCAATAAGGAATGGAAACAACCAGCATTCCAGAAGATCATAGGAATCACTTGAGCAAATGGAAAGAGTGCAGGGTTGGTTAAGAGACAGGGTTTTTTTTTTCTTTAGGAGGAGTGTGGAGTGAGGATCTTGGGAAATAGAAGGGCTCTTAGAGAATGATTGGGATGGTTCATTTTGCAACTTCTTTGGATGCATGACTTAAATCATAGAAGTATAACTAGCTTTAATAACACTAACACGTTTGGAAGATTGTTAAAAGGAGGAAATTGCCTAGTGCTCTACCTGATAATGAAAAGATAACTGTTTTCTTAGAAAACTGTGGAAAGGTATAAACACTTAGAAAAATGCAAAAAAAAACCATTTAGCAATAAGTTAAAAATCTGCTAAGCTCACCAAATAGGAAAAATTACAGTCACTTTTCTATGAAGAAAATCTGATTGGAATTCTCATAGTCACCCCTTTATCAGAAAGTGTTTATCTTGCCCAGGTTTTTCTCAGTGTCATGAGCTTATGAAAGGCTTTGTGAAAGGACACCATTGTTACTAAAACCATATTCCTCTAAATCTGCAAATTTACATGAGTTTAAGTGAATTCTCTATCTGAGGCAAACATTCCAAGGCACGCCAGCCTGTTGAAGGCTCTAACTGTGTTAATAGTTCAGGAATCTAATAGAATAATGGCCTGTTTGCCAGGATGATTGGCACACTTGTCAAAATCTGCACTTTGGTTTGACTTTTCAGTAAGTAACAACTTGTCAGGTTAATTGGAAGTCCCAAAGTTAGAATCACAGAACGTGAGTGTTGGGCATCCTCAAAAAGTCTATCTTTTTGTTTTCTTTTGTTTTTGGTGACATGGTTATGTCCCGGCTCTTCTTCTACGATATTGACCACTCCTTGATGGTTTCCTTTGCTTGATCTGGATCTAAGTCATAACCAATAACTGTAGGCATCCTGCAAAGCCCTAACCCAGGAGAGGATGACTAAGGATAGTTGACTAAGGATTTTGTAGACCTGTATCTACAAAATGCTTGACAAATGGCTTTCAGAGCTTCTAGGGAAGAACACCACCCAGTTTTCTGAAGCTGCCCATTCCTCTTATGGGCAGCTCTAAAGGTTGGCATGTGCAATTGACATGAACCCTCAGTGCAACTTCCACTGATGATTCTTTGTTCTGCCTTGAGGACATGAAGAATAAGGTTAATCCAGTTTTCATGTGACGTGCTTTCAAATCCTGAAAGAATGTATCATGTCTTTCTATATCTTCTCAAGCCTAAACATTCCTAGTTCCTTTAAACAATCCTCCTATTTATTAATATGTATTAAGTGTTTGCTATATGCAAGACACTGATAAGCACTAGAAATATAAATGAAAAAAAATATCCCTTTTAGATACTGCCATTTCATAGGCAAAAGTATGGTGGTAAAGGGGACAATAAAATCACTTTTACATAAAGAAAATAATTAAATCATAAAGGAGCTTCCATAGATGAATAATACTGGGCCTTGAGAGGACATAAAAAAATTCAGATTAATAAAAACTGGTAGAATGTATGTGTGAAGAAACACTTTACACATAAGCTATGAGGAGTGTGAGTGCAAAAGAGAGGGACAGAAAATGAGCTGTGGCATATATATAAAGGCTCAGATGCCCTTGTAAAGGATATAGGGTGTTGCCTCATTTGTTTGTGAGCAGTTTGTTGGTTTAAATAGACAGGGAGAGGACTTTCATTTATTAAACATGGATAAAACCTGAATATAAATAAATAGTAATCAGAGACACAGGTTAGTAAAATGACCCTCTTTGAACACTATGGGATGGCCTAATCTACAGACCTAGGGGAAGATAATAAGTTTTGGATTAACCATGCCAAGTTTGAGATATCTGTAGGATTCTGTGGAAACTGTCCAAAAGAAGGTTGGTGTTTGTGAGTGGACCACGGCAGAGAGGTTAAGTCTAGCTCCAAAGATCTGGAAATCATCTGCATAGAGATAATGATTGATTTCAATTGAGATAATCAATTACTCAATTATCATTTTAAAATGATGATACTATCTCGTTAAGTGAGATACTATAGAAGGAGAAAAGGGCCTAAGATAGGGCCTTGAAGGATGCCTACAGTTATCGGTTATGACTTGGATCCAGATCAAGCAAAAGAAACCATTGAGAAGTGGTCAATATAGTAGAAGAAGAGCCAGGAGATAACAATGTCACCAAAAACAGAAAAAACACTATCCAGGAGATTGATTGGCAGCGTCAACAGCTACAGCTAAGTAAAAAAAAAAAAAAAGATGAAGTTTGAGTAAAGTCTACTATATTTGGTAAATAAGAGATCATAAGGAACTTTAAATAGAATAGTTTCAGCTAAAGTATGAGGTTGAAAGCCAGAATGAGACGGAGCTAGAATCAAGTGAGTGGAGAGAAAGCAGAGATTGAAAGTGTTAAGGACTTTCTCATCAAGTTCAGCTGAGATAGGAAGGAGAGATGTTGGATGATAGCTAAAGGGAATGGTGAGATCAAGTGATCATTTTTTCAAGGATGGGGAGACATGAGCATGTTTATACGCAGCAAGTAAACAGTAAATAGGGAAGAATTCGGTGATTTGCACAAGAGAGAAGATGATGGTTGGATCAGTTTGCTGGAGATCTGCTGGGATGGAAACAAAAGTACATTATAGCAGTTTGTGTTAGCACAGAGAAGAGCAGGTAAGACAGGATTGAAAGAGGATATTTTGGTGGTGTACACCTGAATGATATTAAAAGAAGAGGCTAGGAAAAGATGGAGTTGTCAGTGAATGGCCTTGATGTGTGTGTGTGCGTGTGTGTGTGTGTGTGTGTGTGTGTGTGTGTGTGTGTGTATGAGGCAAAGTCTTCAGCTGCTGAAATGAGATGAGAAGTGACATGGGAGACTTGGGAGAGAATGGAAAGGTTTGAAATAGTCACATCAATGACTGAGGTCCCAAATCAATTAGGGAGATAGAAAAAGATTCTCTTGTTGCAGCAAGGGTCCAATTGAGATTATTTAATGTAAAGTCATAGTGGACCAAATTAACACACTTTTCATAAATTACAATATCTCAATATCTAACTCATAATAAAATTCCTAATTCTCTTGAAAGAAGCTTGCATTTCTTAGGCCTCCTTCTTTCTGTGGAAATTAGGTGACATGCATACTTTCTCTTGACCCAAACAGACTCATAGTTGTTTTTGTTTCTTTTAATAATATTTTATTTTTCCCAAATTCATATAAAAACAATCTTAACATTTATTTTTTTTAAATTTTGAGTTTCAAATTCTCTCCCTCCCCAAGATAGTGAGTAATTTGATATAGGTTATACATGTGCAATCATGCAAAGCGTATTTCTATGTTAGTTATGTTGTGAAAGAAAACACAGACAAAAAATCCCTACAAAAATGAAGTGAAAATGCTATGTTTCTTTTTTGGTAATGTTTATTTGTTTTATTTTTAATTTATAGAATAAAACAAGACATTTCATAACATAATAAAATAAAAAAGATGACTGCACACGAAACTTCAAATCTATTATGTACTACATGTTATTCCTTTAAAAGCTATGATAAAGTTATCAGGTAACTTTCCTTTTTTCTTCTCCCCCACCTTAGAGATGGCTTCCATTAGACACAAATGTTATATATATATATATATATACATATATACATACATATATATATATAAAGTATATATATAAAGTATATATATATAAAGTATATATACTTAGCATACATATAGCATATATGTATACACACATACATACACACCCATATACACATATGGGTGTGTATGTGTGTAAAATCAGTCTATATATACTTACATTTATCAGTTCTTTCTCTGGATGCAAAGAGTATCTTCTTCATATGTCCTTTGTAGTTAATTTGGGTATTAGTAATAGTCAAAGTTGTCCTTAAAACACTACTGTTGTTAGTGTATCCAGCATTCCCTTGGTTCTGCTCATTTCACTCTCCGTTATTTTGTAAGTCAATCCATGTTTTTCTAAGATCATCGAGCTCATCGTTTCTGAAAGCACGGTAGTATTCCGTCACAATCATATACCGCAGCTTGTTCAGCCATTCCTCAATTGATAGATATTCCCCAATTTCCAATTCTTTTCCACCACAAAGAGAGCTGCTATAAATATTTTAGGATGTATAAGTTCTTTTCCTTTTTCCCTAATAACTTTTGGAAATGGGCCTAGTAGTGATATTGCTGGGCCAGGAGGTATGGGCAGTTTAATAACTCTTTGACCGTAATTCCAGATTGCTCTCCAGAGTGGTTGGTTTAGTTCATGGTTCCACTAACAATGACTTAGGAACCCATTTCTTTTTCCACATTCCCTCCAATATTTATCTCTTTCCCCTTCAATCATTTTACCCAACTGATAGGTGTACAACGATATATCAAGGTCGTTTTAATTTGCATTTCTGTAATCAGTAATTATTTAGAGCATTTTTTTACATGATTATAAATTGTTTTGATTTCTTCATTGGAAAATTGCCTATTCCTATCCTTTGACCACTTATCAATTCAGAAACGACTCATATTCTTACAGATATGAAAAAATTCTTTATGTATTTAAGATATAAAACCTTTATTTAAGAAACCTTATATTTTTTCCCAAATTTTCTCCTTTCCTTCTGATGTTGGCTACCTTTGTTTTATTTGTACAAAACCTTTTCAATTTAAAGTAATAGAAAGTATTCATTTTACACCTCACTCTGCTCTCTATCTCTTCTTTACTCATGAATTGTTTGCCTGTTAATAAGCCTGATAAGTAATATGTTCAATATTTTTCAAATTTTCTTGCAATATCTCCTTTCATATCTAGGTCATGTATCCATTTTGACCTTATCTTGGTAAATGGAGTAAGATATTGGTCTATGCCCAATTTCTGCTATACTGTTTTCCCGTTTTCCTAACAATTTTTACCAAATAATGAATTCTTATTTCAAAATCTTAAATGTTTACATTTGTTAAATATAAGGTTGCTATATTTATTTGCTGCTGTAAATTATGTCTATTCTGTTCCATTCATGTACCTTTCTATTTCTTAGCCAGTAACAGATAGTTTTGATAATTACTGCCTCATAGTATAGTTACGATTGGGTCCTGCTAAACCTCCTTGCTTTACATTTTTTTTTCAATAGTCCCTTTGGTATTCTTGACTTTTTTCTTCCAAATGCATTTTATTATTTTTTTCTAATTCAGCAAAATAATTTTTAGTAATTTAATTAGGGTGGCATTAAGTAAATAAATTAGTTTAGGTAAATTTTCCATTTTTATTATATTGGTCCTGTCTACCCATGAACAACTGATATTTCTCCAATTATTTAAATATGATTTTTTTGTATATAGTTCCTGGGTTTGTTTTGGCAAGTATACTCCCAGTATTTTATAGTGTGTAGAGTTATTTTAAATGGAGTATTTCTTACTACCTTTTCTTGCAGGATTTTGTTTGTGATATATAGGAATGCTGATTTATTTATTTGGATTTACTTTATATCCTGCTGCTTTGCTAAAATCATTAATTGTTTCGACCAACTTTTTAGTTGAATCTTTGGCATTTTCCAAGTATATCATCATATAGTCTGCAAAAAGAGATAGTTTTGTTACTTCTTTCCCTATTCTGATTCCTTCTATTTCTTTTTCTTCTCTAATTGTTATTGCTGGGATTTCCAAACGATAATGAATATTATTATTGACAGTGAGCATCCTTGTTTCACACTTGATCTTGCTGGGGAGAATTCTAGTTTATTCCCATTACAAATAATGCTTACTGATGGTTTTAGATTTTTTTTAATCAATTTAAGGAAAAATCTATTTATAC
Source organism: Vombatus ursinus (assembly GCF_900497805.2). Taxonomy (NCBI): domain Eukaryota; kingdom Metazoa; phylum Chordata; class Mammalia; order Diprotodontia; family Vombatidae; genus Vombatus; species Vombatus ursinus. The sequence continues at coordinate 3,749,795 of NW_020954623.1, read as the reverse complement.
CTATACTTTCAAGTGTTTTTGATAGAAGAATGTTGTATTTTATCAAAAACTTTTCCTGCATCTATTAATATAAATATATGATTTCTTTTTACTCTTAGTATTGATGTAATCAATTGTATTAATAGTTTTCTTTATGTTAAACCACCCCAAAATGCCTGTTATACACCCCACTTTGTCAAATTGTATAATCTTTGTAATATATTGTTGTGATCTTTTAAGCTAGTATTTTATTTAGGATTTTTGAAAAAGATTACTTGTTTCAATCTGCATTCAGACTCTATCAGTTCCTTCTCTGGAGCTGGAGAGCATTTTTCATTATAGACTCATAGTTGCTCATGTTCGTTATGTGTCTTTCTGTGTATGTGTCTTATTGTTTTTATGTTTTATGTACAAGTGGCATATTTGGTGTATGGAGGTCAAAGCTTTTTCATATCAATTACCTGAACCAAAAATAGTAAAGTAGGGATCTGCAAGGTTGGACAAGAAGGAAAGCAGACCATCACATGGCAGTGGGGGATATAGGAGTTGTAATCTGGGGGCCTGCCTGAAACTGGAAAAAAAGAATTGACCTTGTGTTAGCCATTGGACTTGTTCTTGAGTCAATTTTCCGGGCATGTCCCACTCTTTGTGACCCCATTTGGGGTTTTCTTGGCAGAGATGCTGGAGTGGTTTGTCATTTCCTTCTCCAGCACTTTTTACAGATGATGAAACTGAGGCAAAGAGGGTTAAGTGACTTGCCCAGGGCCACACGGCTACTAAGGGTCTGAGGCTAGATTTGAACTCAGGCAGATGAGTCTTTCTGAATCCAGGCCTTGCTATATCCCCTGCACCAGCTAGCTTCCCTGGGGTATTGCACAGCACCAGATATTTGGGAACACTTCATCAGAGTGGATATTGGGACGCAAGACCAAGAATGGCTCAGGATAAGAGTATGTTATTAGGGAATGATCTGCACCAGAAGGACGTACTGCATGGATAGGACGCGATTTCCACTAGAGTGTGAGAGTATTATCCAATTACAAAAAGTATTTTAAAAAAAGCAAACCTCAATCAACGACTTGATTTGCAGTGGAAATTGCGCCCCCGAGATGGTGTTTGTAGCATCTAAAATGGTTTCAGTTTATGCTCTACACGTGTATTCCCCAGCTTCCCTGCTGGCTCCTCAGCTGCTCCCACTGTTCTTGGTGAGACGAAAGGGAATCCAATGTGATTCCCCAGTGCAGAAATCATCCTGATGTTATCTTTCCATTTAGCACGTTTAGCTCCAGTCACATTGTCAGTCCATCCAGACCATCAGCTCTGCCACATTCATGATTGTCTCATTTCAGAAGGTAGTGATTTCCTTCGGAGCACCGTTGCTGTGCAAATACTCTATTGTCAGTTGTCTGCCTCCATGGTTTGCACGTTATTATATTTTTGTGGGCATGTAATTACATGACAGAAATATTTATGGATAGTTTTAGCCCCCAAACCACTCTGCCCTTTCACTGCCAACAATATTCCATTCTTCCAACCCATTCAAAATCAGAATAAAAGCATGGCCCTTTAAAAACTTTCTTTATCAAAATACTAATGTCTTTCCCTAATAGCTTGATGTGGTCAATTTTCCCCCCAATATTCTCTTTCCCTTAAACCCCGTTTTCTTCTGTTGTTTTTGCTCTGAGCACACTGACTTTAGCATATGCCACATTCCATTTTCTTATCTCCTTACAAGGAGTCACTGTCCCTCAAACTCATTGATTATCTATGCTTATTTCTGCTTCTGTTTCGCATGGGCTTCTAAAGCTGCATTCAGAAAGTTTGTGTTTTAAAGCCCATCGAGGCTTGGATTGACAGGTCAGCTCAGATCAGACTGGAACAAGTTCCTCTTAGGCTGCTCCGTTCATCTCCATATACACCCCAAACTTATTTGGCCTATCGCCTCCTTTTCAAAATAAATTACTCAGCACCCCCTGGAAATCGACTTCCTTTAACCTTTTAACTTTTTTTATTTTGCATAATTTCAAACTACTACTGACGCCCCCCCCCCCCCGCATCGTTCCAGCACCCCACAGGAGGCAGTGTCACCCACTTTGGAAACCTAAGATAGGCCATCAGTGAGAACACCAAGCCTGCATCACAGTGTTTTGTCAGGAAGATCTAGGTCCCAGCATGTTTTCTAACCATTTACATTAAATTTCTTTTAACATAAATTGGACTTTAGGTGTTTCTCGTTTGCTTTGAAATTTTAATTTTCTATCTCCGATTAAGGGAGCCAACATGGGAACAGCGATTTATTAAGCACCTATTATGTGCCTGGTACTGTGCTAAGCATTTTGCAAATTTTTTTATCATTTGCTTCTCACAAGGAGCTGCTCAATAGGTACTATCTTCTTTGTGAGGCAGTATTATCATCATCAGTTTACAGTTGAGGAAACTGAGGCAGACAGAGGCTAAATGATTTCTCCAGTGTCACATAAATAGGAAATGTCTGAGACAGGATTTAAACTCAGGTCTTTCTGACTTCAAGTCCAGCACTGCATCCATGGTGTTCTCCTCTGATGCCTTAATGTGAAGTAAAAGAACTCTGTTTTCCCAAAGCTTGTCCAAATGGATCCTCCGTCTCTGTCTGGCTTAACCAAGGTAAAACAAAAACAGTCTTTGAGTTTAATGAGTAATTGTTTATTTTCTGTGGAAACAATCCTTATCAAAATGTCTGCCATCCACTGATGATGATAACGGTGATTCAGATGATGATGATTTTGACCACAGAAGCTGAGAATAGAAGTCATTGGAAAAACACCGATGAGCTGAGAAGAGAGTGAGCAGAGCAGAAAAGGTTTCGGCTGCTTAGAGAAACCTGGGTGAGGTGAGAGGGAGCAGCGATGTAGCCTGAGGGTGAATGTGATAGGTCTCTTCAAGCAATTTAAAGGTTAGGAGAATTGTGAAACTTGATGTGCTCAGAACCACCAGAAGGTACAATTCCAAGGAGTAGGTAGAAGTGGCAGTGGCCAATTGGCTTAATGGAAGAAAACAGTTCCTGTCAGTGACACCTATTTGAAAAGAAATGAATGTGATAATGAAGGAGGTTATAAGTTACCTGTCACTGAAGGTCTTCAGATAACAACAACAATGGATAATGTTTAATATTGACTAACATAATGCCTACTATGTGCCAGGCACTGTGCTAAGTTCTTTACAATAATTAACTCATTTGATCCTCACAACAACCCTGGGAGGTGGGGGCTATTATTATACCCATTCTACAGATTCAACTGAGACAAACAGAGGTTAAATGACTTGCCCAGGGTCACACAACTAGTAAGTATCTGAGACCATATTTGAACTCAGGTCTTCCTGACTCCATGCCCAGCACTCTATTCTCTGTTCCACTGAGTTTGGCTAATTACTTGTTAGGGGCATAACAAAGGTGAGATTTCTCTTCAGGTCTAGAACATGATAGACGTTTGAGATCCTTGCACATTATATCATGAGATTCCATTTATGTTGAGAATGGTCTTAATTGACCTCAATTGGAATCCTGCTGAGCCTGATGAAATACCAGCCCTTCTGAAGCTTCAGAGTGTTGAAGCAGGTCATTTTCCAGTCATTGATTTATTCTTTGAAGGATGACATTCCCACTGTTAAAATGTTACTTACTATTTTAGCATAATTCATTTTACTAAGTGCTTTTCTTCCTGTTTCTTCCACTCATGTGTGAGTTTTTAAAGTTCAATGAATAATCGTGTCCTGACTGTTGAGTATTCGGATAAATATAGATCAAGCTTCACTTTTCACCTTGTTTCTTTTACTTCTATATTTCTTACTGAACATAAGAAAATGAATTCACCTAATCAGCATAGATAGGGCTACCTGAAAAGCAGCCACTAACCTACCTTTCTGAGTCTGAAACACAGGCAGAGTTATTACTGTTCAACTTTCCATTAAAAGAATTTAGTCATGGGGGAGGTCTTGACTATTAAGAAACAAACATTTTTTATTTCCTTCACTCTCTGGGACATTCACACCACAGAAAGTATAATGAATCTGAGTTTGCATGTAGAAATTCTACCATGTCATTCAAAGAATAACAATGTTGGCTGCTCCCAAAATGGCATAAGGTGCGAGCCTCACTTTGAACAATAATCATGAGGTAGGCTCTCTCTCAGAATCTTGTCATTCCCAATAACACAAGTTATATATGTGTCTTGGCTTAGGACCACCGACTGATTGAGTACCATGCCTTCAGGCATGAGAAGATCTTAAACAGGCTTTCTTAATCTTTGGGTGTACGTGATATGTGTATGTGTGTGTGTGTGTTGTGTGCATGTTGGAGACCTTTGGCTCCCTGGTGAGACCTATGGACCGATTCTCAAAATGTTGCTTGTTGCTTAGATTCTATAATTGAAGAAAATACTAAATTTCAGTTAGAGGTCAGGCTGGCATAAATAAGCATTTATTAAGCACTTCCTATGTGGTAGCTAGATGGTACAGTAGTTAGAGTATTGGGCCTGGACTCAAGAATTTCTGAGTTCAAATTTTGTCTCAGTTACTTAACTAGAAGTGTAACCCTGGGCAAATCATTTCACCTCTGCCTGACTCATTTCCTTATCTGTAAAATAGGTATAATGATGGCACCTTCTTCCTAGGGTTGTTGTGAATATCAAGTGAGTTAATATGTGTAAAGCATTTAGCATAGAGCCTGACACATAATAAGTCTGTCCTTCCTTCCTTCCTCCCCTCCCCTCCCCTCCTTTCCCCTCCCCTTCCTTCCTTCCTTCCTTCCTTCCTTCCTTCCTTCCTTCTTTCCTTCCTTCCTTCCTTCCTTCCTTCCTTCCTTCCTT
>NW_020954623.1:3697636-3744962 GCF_900497805.2 Vombatus ursinus | reverse complement strand
CTTCCTTCCTTCCTTCCTTCCTTCCTTCCTTCCTTCCTTCCTTCCTTTCTAATACCAACCACTATAATAAGTGCTGATTGGTTAAATTAAAGGTATATTTTTTCCATCCAAATTCATACACCTTGAAATCCATCCATGGGCCATTCAGACATCCCTGGACCTCAGTATAATAACCCCTCTCCTAAGAGGAAAATGAAGCCCACTGAGGCATTTTCCAAGATGCACCTGCCACATGCTCTTCTTAATCTCTTCCTTCTCAAAATGCCTGCTTATAATGGGCCAGTCTGAGACAATCCCAAAGCATGGAGTCTCTCAGCTTTCTGTGCTGGCATCAGATGGCATCAGAGTAGAGACACCAACCTGTGCCCACTTTTTGTTGTTTGGAAATGGCTGCTTCATTCTTGATTCACTAAACACTGGCCTGAGAACTGTCAGTGGTTTGCAGACAATTCCTAGAGAAGTGGGTAAATCCCAGGTTATTATCTCTTCCGTTGCCTTTGCTGGACCCTGGGAGGATACCTAATCATGCTATACATGTGACACAATGATTTCATCATATTATCATCAGAAATCAGGCCCATCCTGATAAGCACCACCTGGTCCTGTGCATATAGGACTGTGTGTATCATTTATAGCAATAACCAGGCGAGCTCTAAAAATGATAAGCAAGTAATATGCAGAATTCAAAAAACAAAACAAAACTGGGAAGATTTGTATGAACTGATTATACACACATCTATAATATATATACATATATAAATATGTATATATGCATACACGTAAACGTGCACTCGCACGCACACACACACATACACACACAGAGCTAAGTGACCCAGTGGATAGAACACTGGGGCCTGGAGTAAGAAAGACTCATCTTCCTGAATTCAAATGTGACCTCAGACAATTGCCTACTTGGCTAGTTCTCATTGTCAACATGTCCTGATATGAAACTAAAATTTGTTATTTTGTAGTTCTAACCATTGGTTCCAGTACTTACCTCTGGGGTAAAAGAGAGCGAGTCTAACCATCTTTCCTCTTCCCCATCATGGCCTTTCAAACACTTGAAGATGAATGCCAACTCTCCTCCCCTCGCCCCACTCACCCAAACTCCCACAGTCTTCTTCTCTTTTACCAAGATAGCCATATGGGGTGCCTTCCTGACTTTAGAGCACCGAGAATCAAAAACCACCCAGTAACAACAGCAGCCAATGTGGAATTCTTAGCCCCTCCTGTGTTCATTCCTGCCACTTTATTTTGAACGTACTGAGGAGGCTCAGGGAACTCAACACCATTGAGTATGTTCTCTATTTCATGGGGCGTTGTCACAGAAACAAACACACACACATATCACCAGGTACCCAGTCTCCTGGGGCTCAACCTATTTGTATGTAAATAAGTTGGCTTTCAGACAACAGACTGTTTCTGTTACCAAACCCAGATGCTTAGTTTTTGTGGCTAGATAGAAGTTTCCAGAATTTTTCCTCTACCAAGATTGACTTCAAGAATCTAAAGCAGTAACTCAAACAGAAATGGATCTCAGTGGGTCAATATAGTAAACCAAAACAACATTATCTATGTTGTATTTTATTTTTAATCATTTTCTAAAACATTTTCCAGTTTTACATTTTAACCTGGTTCCTGTGGCCAACTGGCCTTGAGTTTGACACGTCTTCTTCAAAAGTAAGGTCTCCACCAAGACTGAGGCATCCCAGGAGGACTTGGGTGGATTTAGAGATATATTTGATTTACATTTGAGGCAATTAGGTGCTGCAGTAGATAGAACACTGACCCTGAACACGGAAAGACCTAGTTCAAATCTGAAGGCCTTCAACATCATGTGATTCTGAGTACATCACTTCACCTCTGTCTGACACAGTTACTTTATTTCTTATTTTCTTTTAAATCCTTAACCCAATTTTTGCTTAACCAGGATCCTCTGGAGCTTACTACCTTCAAGGAATGGGCTGAGTATATTGTGTTGTAGAAATAGAGATACTTAAATATCTAATTAACCACAACAAAACTAACATCACCTCGTTTTGTTTTACTTAGTGGTGTGAGGACTGTTGTTATTACTGCTATTATTTTTACATTCTTATTTTGTTTTGAGTTCCAAATTCTTCCTCTCTTTGGCCTCTTCCCACCCATAGATAAAGCAAGCAATATAGTATAGGCATATCTCATTCATTGCACTTCACTTTATTTTCCTTCACAGGATTTTATTTTGTTTTATTTCATTTTATTTTAGTTTACAGATTGAAGGTTTCTGGAAATATTGTGTCAAGCAAGTCTATTGGTACCACTTTTCTAATAGTATATGCTCATATCGTGTCTCTATGTCACATTTAGGTAATTCTAAAATATTTCAAAAAGTTTCATTATTATTTTTAGATCTGTTGCGGTCAGTGATCTTTGATGTTAATATTATAATTGTTTTGGGGGTTCACAAACTGTGCCCATATAAGATGATGACCTTAATTGATAAATTTGTGTGTTCTGACTGCTCCACCAACTGGCCATTCCCCCATCTCCCTCTCCTCAGACCTGTCTATTCTCTGAGACACCAGAACATTGAAGAATATTACGTAAACTTAGTTGATAAAGTAGCAGTAGGGTTTGCAAGAATCGACTCCAATATCGAAAGTAGTCGTGTGGATTAAATGCTATCAGAGAGCATCACATGCTACAGAAAAATCTTTCATGAAAGGAAGAGTCCATTGATGGGCAAACTTCACTGTTGTCTTATTTTAAGAAATTGCCACAGCCACCCCAATTTTCAACAACCACCCCTCCTGATCAGTCAGCAGCCAATAGCATCAAGGCCAGACCCTCCGGCTGCAAAAAAGATTATGATTTACTGACGGCTCAGATGATGGTTAGTTTGTTTTGTTTTGGCAATAAAGTGTTTCTTAGTTAAGGTATGTAGATTTGTAGACATAATACTATTGCACGCTTAGTAGAGTACAGCATAGTATAGCCATAACTTTTATAAGCACTGGGAAACCAAAAACTTCATGTGACTTACTTGCAATATTTGCTTTATTGTGGTAGCCTGGAACTAAATCCACAATATCTCTGAGGTATGCCTGTACTCATTATATATGTGAAGTCATGTGAAACCTATTTTTATATTAGTTATGTTGCCAAAAAAAAGCGTGAAAAATAAAGGGAAAAAATATGCTTCCATCTGCACTCAGGGTTCATCAGTTCTCTTTCTGGAGATAGATCACATTTATTTTCATCAGGAGCCTTTTGGAATTGTGGTGGATTATTGTATTGATCAGAGTAGCCAAGTCTTCCACAGTTGCTTATCCTTAACAACATCGTCACTACTGTGTATAATGTTCTTATCACTCTGTTCCCTTCACTTTGCATCTGTTCATATAAATCTTCCCAGGTTTTTTTTTTTCTGAAGTCATCCCCCCTAATCATTACTTATAGCATAATAGTATTCCCTTGCAATCATATATCACAACCTATTCAACCATTCCCCAATCGATGGACATCCCCTTCATTTTCATTCTTTGCCACCACAAAAAAAAGCTACTATAAATATTTTTTGTACAAATAGGTCTTTTTCCTTTTTTCTTTGATCTCTTTGGGTTAAAGGCCTAGTAGTGGTATTGCTAGGTTAAAGGGCAGGCACAATTTTGTAACCCTATGGACCTAGTTCCAGATTGTTTTCCAGATTGGTTTGAACAGTTCGCAACTCCACCAATAGTGCATTAACGTCCCTGTTTTCCACATCCCCTCCAGCACTGGTTATTTTTCTGTTCTGTCATATTAGCCAATCTAATAGGTGTGAGGTGGTACTACAGAGTAACTTTAATTTCCATTTATTTAATTACTAGTTATCTAGATCATTCTTTTCTTGTGACTATGATATCTTTGATTTATTTTTCTGAAAACTGTCTGTTCTTACCTTTTAATGATTTATTAATTAGGGAATGGCTCTTATTTTATAAATTTTGCTCAATCCCCTATTTATTTGAAAAATAAAAATGAAGCCTTTATCAGAGAAACTTGATGTAGATTTTCTTCCCTATTTCCTATTTTCCTTCTAATTTTTGGTTGTGTTGGTTTTGTTTATGCAAAAAAATTAATTTCATGTGATCAAACTTATCCAGTTTACATCCCATGATCCTCTATAACTCTTATTTGGCCATAAACTCTTCCTTTTTTTTCTAGAGAGATGACAGGTAATTTTTTTTTTGTGTATAGTGTGAAATGTTGCTCTATACCTATTTTCTGCAAGAATGCTTTCCACTTTCCCTAGCAATTTTTGTCAAATGCTGCTTTCTTGCCCCAAAACCTTGCCCCAAAACAGTTTCTCCAACTGTAAAATGAATATATTAATAGCACCTATCCCACAAGTTTGTTATGAACATCAAAAAAGATATGATTTGTAAAGTACTTACCACAATACCTAGTACACAGTAAGTGCTTTAATAAGTGATTTTTTTTCTTTCTCTTAAGTCAGGCAAACAAACAATTTATGAAGAACTTTCTGTGGGCTAGCTACTATGCTAAGCACAGGGAAATACAGAAAGTAGAAATGGAATGCAGAATTTATGTAATCAGTTGGTTCATCCTTTGTTCTCTAAGAGGACTAAAACGACATCACTATGTCAGGGTCAAGGTATAGTGTGTCCAGCGGTGGCTGATCCAACGAATACGAGTTTAGAAAGCTCTACCGCAGGTCAGGTACAACTAGTCCATGTGAACATTTGGAGTGGAGATGGCTTTAATTTGCACATCTCATGTATCTTTTAAGCTACTGTAATTCTTTGCTCGTAGAGCACAGTGCCTTCTTTGATGTGGGCATGCCATGCAAGGTGGTCCTGTACCAGTGTCTCCCACATCTCAAAATTGATTCTGAAGTTCTTTGCATTCAAACAACATGGCAGCCCATTGGAGTTGTGCTTTCTGCAGTAGGGTTTAAATGCTTACCAGTTCAGCTTGAGAAAGGACCTCAGTGTCCAGTGCCTTATCTTGGTAGGAGATCTTCAGAATCTTCCTAAGAAAATGAGAGTTATTCAGTTTCTTGGTATGGTGATGGTGTACTATCCAGGTTTCACAGGCATACAATGAAGAGGCCAGCACAAAGGCTCTGTAGATCTTCAGTTTGGTCAACAACCTAATACCTCATCCCACACTTTTCTTCGGTCTCCCAAGCACTGAGCTAGCTCTGGCAATGTGTCTGTCAACCTCATCATCTATGTGTAAATCCCTGGAAAGTACCCTGCCAAGGTAAGTGAACTTATCCACAGTAGTCACAACTTCTCCTTTTGCTATAATTGATGGTTCCACATATGGATGTTGTGGTTCTGGCTGGTGAAGAACCTATCTTTTCTAGGTGTTAATTGTTAGGTCAAAATTAGCGCAGTAGCAGAGAATTGATCCATACTCTGCTGCTCCTCAGCCTCAGAGGCTACGTTGAGTGTACAATTATCTGCCAACAAAAAGTCATGCAGCAATCCTTCCTTCATTTTATTCTTGGCTTGTAATCTTTAAAAGTTAAATAATTGATCATTAGTGTGGTAGATGACCATGATGCTGTTTTCATCCTCAATGAAGGTATCCAAAATCATTGATGAAAAGACCATGCTAAAAAACATGAGAGCAAGCACACAGCCCTGCTTCGCTTCATTGGTGACTGGGAAAGTCCAAGAGCATCCATTATCCATAATCCATGCAAGCATGCCATTGTGAAAATGGCGTACAATACTGATAAACTTCTCCAAGCAAAATTTTGCCATGATCTTCCACAAGCCCTCATGACTGACAATATCAAAGGCCTTGGTCATATTGATGAACATTGTGTACAGATCTCTGTTCTGCTTCTGGAGTTATTGGGCAACAAACACCGTATTGACCATTCCTTGGCCCTTTTTCTAGCCACACTGGTTCTCAGGTAAATGACCATCTTCTGGGTGGAAGATCAACCCCGCTCCAAACTTCTGATTGTCACAGGACAACCTATTTTCTTTTCCTTTATAGAGATGGACAATGGAGGTATCCTTGAACTCCTGGAGGATAACTTCCTCTTGCCAAATAACGTGGAAGATTTCAGTCAGCTTTTGTCTGAGCAGTGGACCCCTTTCCTTGTAAATCTCAGCTGGAATCAAATTAGCACCTGGTACTTGGCCACATGAGAGGAACAGCCTAATGGCAAATGCAGTGCTGTACACCGTATCTCTGAAAGCTGTGCATTCCTTTTCTACTCCACTCTTGCCAACCATGTGTTGGTTTAGCTTTCCCTCCAAGTTAGCAACAAGCTGTTCACACATAGAGAAGCACTCTAATCTGCTGACTTCAAGTCTTCTGGTAGTTGTCTTGCCTTGGGACTGTTGCTCTTGTTGAATGTGAATGTTTAACTTGGAGAGGCTAAGTCTATTATCAGTCCAGCACTCTGAACCACATGTCACATCCATATATTGTTTGTCTCTTCTCCTTACGATGACATAGTCTATTAAATGCCAATGTTTGCTACAAAGTTTTATTGCATTTAGATTTAGATAAATGGAAGACAGTGCTGGTGATGAGAAGGTCATGAGATACACAAGTCTTTAGTAGTAAGTGACCATTTCTGTTGCTGTTTCCAGCTCCATTCCTCCTAAAGACTCCCTGCCATGTCTTTTAGTCTATGCCCACTCTGACATTAAAGTCACCCAGAATTACAAGCTTATCCTCTTCCAGCATATTGATGATGAGGGTCTTTAGGTCTTCCTAAAATTTTTCCTTGATCTCATCAGGGTTCATCACGGTAGGAGCATAGCAATGATGGTGTTGGTGTGACACTTTCCTGTAAGGGGCAATCACATTGCCATGAGCCTGTCATTCACTTCTTTTGGGAGGCACACAAACTTGTTGACTAGATTAGGTTTGATTGTGAAACCTACGTGAGCTTCACCACACTCCCCATCATGCAGTCATTCCAGAAAAAAAAATGTATCCAGCTCCAACTTCAGTAAGCAAGCCTTCATTTGCCAGCCTTGTTACAGCCTTGTTACTCTTTGGATGTGACACCTCCTAAGTTCTCTTGTAACAAGAGCTGTTCATTTTTCAGGTCCACTGCATTTCATGTTGTCCATAAGCATGTGTACATTCCATGTACCAATGGTGAGTGGAATCATCTTAGCAAAAGATTGTGTGTGTGTGTGTGTGTGTGTGTGTGTGTGTGTGTGTGTGTGTTTCAACCATAGGGTAGGATCCTTACCTGCCGAGGTAAGCAGGCCAGGGTTAGCTTAGGGAAAGCAGACAATTTTTAGGGCACCTTTTCTAGCCCTTTTCTCACATCAGGAGGAGAGCAGTGAAGTCTTTCAAAAAGGCTGCTCAGACACCCAAGTCCCACTGCTGCTTCAGTCCAGTGAGAAGACGACCCTGTGGGGCCTGGCCCCACTGTGTACAGGATTGTGACTACACTGAGCTGTAGTCACTTGCCCATTGCCACAGGACTTTGAGGAAGTTTAAAATGGTAAAATGGTATGAGTGATGTCTTTTTAGCTCAAGTATAAATTGAATTTAAGTGAAGCAGAATTGCGCAAAGTGATCAGCCTCACTCTGTCTTCCAGCATCAAAATCCAGTGGCAAGACAAAAGTCAAGATGACTGGTAATGGCTGAACAGTGGATGACCTTGCCATCTTCGATGTCTAGCCAAGCTCACAGTGCCTATTTCTACCATCTCCATGGCCCATTGATACACATTATTCACATGTGGCTATTGCACTGGGGCTCTCTTCACATGCTTCTGGTAGATACCCCACCCCCCAACTCACCAATATTATTGAGGTCCATTGGTTGCCCTTAACCTGGCTTAACCTGATTGCCATTTTTTTTCTACTTGTACAGCATTCTAATGTTCAGAATTTCCAATGTTCCACTTCATAATTACGATTTCATATGATCCTCACAACAAAGTATCAGGTGCTATTATTATCTCCATTTTACAGATAAGAAACTGGAGGCAAACAAATGTTAAGTCAATCACTGTGCTAAATACTTGGGACACACACAAAAAAAGGCAAAAGACAGTTCCTGCCTTCAAGGAACTTACAATTGAATGAGAGAGACAACATGTAAACAAATTTACAAAGCAAACTATATACAAGATAAATATGAAACAATTTTTTAAAAAGGCACTAGAATTAAGAAGAATTAGGAGAGGGTTTCTGTAGGTTTTGAAATTTCAGTTGGGACTTAAAGGAAACCGGTGAGAATCCAAACCAAGGAGAGAGGGCATTCCAGCCATGGGGAACAGCCAGAGAGAATACCCAGAGCTGACAGATGGAGGGTTTTGTTCCTGTGACAGCCAGGAGTTAAAAAAAAAATACCAGCCAGCTAGTAAGGATGGGTGGAAAAAGTGAAGGTGCTTTTTTGAAGATGAAGAAAATGTGGTCTTCTTTATGAGCAGCAGGGAAACAGTCAGTAGACAAGAAGAGATTGAAAACCAGCTAGTTTGGATGATAGAAGGAGCAATCCATTTTGGAAGATGAGAAGCAGAATTACTTGTACATGTTAAGGATTTGACTTGGCAAGGAGAAAGGCCACCTCTTTCTTTGAGATAGGAGTGGGAGAACAGAAAGGCATCTGAGTAATGTAACTTGGAGAGGAGATGAGAAGGAGCCCTACCTGAATGGCCTCATTTTTTTTTTCAATGAACCGTGAAATAGGTTTTTGAGTTGAGGGGATAAGAAGAGGGGGAGTGGGAGCCATGGATGATTTCAGAAGATACACAATGCTTGGAAGAGCTGTTGTGATGAATGGGATAGTCAGTTCATTAGAAAAGATTGTTTCATCGCAATGAGGGACCAGTTAAGACGATGTAACGTAATTTTGTAATAAAACAAGTCAGCATTGTTGCATGATTTAAACACATTTTTTAAATTAATAGTTGCATCTAAGTATAATATAGAAAATTTGGATAATGTTAAATAGGCCTGCTTGTTCAATTATGCTTTCTCTAAAGTGACATATTCTTCTATGATGTAAGTAATAGGTCTCATACATATACACGTGTATTTATATATACAGATATGTGTTTTTATATATATATATATATATGTATGCATCTATTTACATGTTTATTTTTGTATATCTCCTTTTGTAAGGGTAAAGAATACTTGTGATTACTAAGGCCCTTCGGTCTTGCATCAATTACAGTTTTCCAGTTGAGTTTTCTCATTTATCCTAGAGAGACAGGAGGACAGGACATTCCATTTCCTTCAAGTTTCCAGAACTATTTGGGAGTGAGACTGGGAAAGCCCTCAGGCCTCTGAGATAGCCCTCCTACATGGCCCTGAATCATTCACTTGATCTTCACAGGCTTCTATTGATGGAGAATTTTGTTTTTACCTTTAAATGTTTCCCTGCTTTGACTGAATGATTCTAAGGACTGATTCAAAATTGCAATCTTTGGATCCAACATACAGTGACAAGAGAAGCATGTCACTCTGCAGTGTTTCAGTTAGAACTGTTCTGCAGCAATTTTTAGAAAAGGGGTGGGCAGCACTTTTGTATTCAGTTTCTGTTAATTATGATTTATAGAAGAAGCTTAGAGCACAGGTGACCGAGAGTCCAATTCATAAGGACTTCCACCTTCAGCCTTCACACCTCTCATTAAAAGAGTCATTTGTCTCTATGGTTACTCAAAGGCCCTTATAAATTAATGAGTTATTTGACTATCCACCCCCAGGAGGGCCCTGCTCTGGGAATTTGAGGTATAATTAAGCATTCTGAGACTTGAGCATTTATGAATGTGTAAATGGAGACCATAAATTCAGACAATAGTCAGAGGCTTTAAACACACGTGTGCTCACTCTTTAGTCATGTGCATTTGTGAAATTGCATGTGGCTTCTCCCATGTGTTTGTCATCCTTGGTGTTCAGTGTTATTGTTAATATCTATCCAAGAGGCCGGTTCTTGGGTCTTTGTTCTCAACTATTACATGTCCAAGAAAATGAATGTTCTGGTGTATACTTTTTAAATTGGACACTGAAAAAAAATGCTATTTGAGTGTGTGTGTGTGTGTGTGTGTGTGTGTGTGTGTGTGTGTGTAGAGAGAGAGAGAGAAAGAGAGGGAGAGAGAGAATTATGCAGCAGAGTAGCATGATAAATTGCATGACCATTGACTGAATGTATCTTCATGCTTAATCTCTTAAAATAAGATAATGTCATTAGTCCAAGTGAGCCCCACTAGAGACTCCTGACCTTGCAGAGCTTTAAGGATGTAACTGATGATAATAGCAATTGAAATAAGGAAGCCTCAGGACCAGTCACAAGAGTCTCCCTTGTGAAGGAGCTTTGGGGAAGAATGAGGCTTATCAATGCCATCTGCCATTCAGAATTCCAGAATCACCAAATTAGAGAGTTGGAAGAAATCTCAGGGGCTCTCTGGTCCATCTTAAGGGAATCATCTCAAAAGTGATTGGCATTTGTTCCAGGATCTTTAAAAAAAGGGTTATATGATGCTAGAGCCATGGATAGTATTAAAGAAACAGCTGATGACCAGGCTCAACTGATAGTTGGGGGAGTGAAAAAGTCAAGGAATAAGAGGAATGAGAGAGTGTGTGAATTAAAAAAAAAAATAAGCTTTGCCTTGGAGTCTGTGTGAAGAGACACTTTGGCCCTACAGTCTTGTGCATGTAAACCTTAGGGAAGGAAATGACGTATGGGGAGTCTTTTTCTTCCCCAGCTACACAGAAAAAACCTATTTACATAGGAAATAATAAAATCCTGTAAGGATTTTTACTTATTTCTATGGTCTTATGTTTTATGGTTGCTCATATAATCCTTTCAAAGAAATAAAGTCTGATGTCTAGCAAGCATTACAATGCCTCTTGTTAGTGGAATGCTTGGATAGGTCTGAATTAATTATCATGGGTTGTGAAATAATGGGGAAAGGAAACTAATTTGGGCCAAATACAAGCCTGGTTCCATGACACTTTACACAACCTCAGCGTCTCAGAATTGGAGAGAAATTAGGAGACTCTCCAGTTGAACCAGTAACTGCATGCAAATCACCTCTACATCATAGTCATCCAGCCTTTGTTTAATACACTCGAGGTGGGGGAAGGAATGGCAACCATAAGAGGCAGTCCCTGGCTCCTTTGGAAAGTTGCAATTTTGAGGAAGGTGGTCTGGAGAGTAAGTTTAAATCTGCCCATCTGCTCTTTCTACCCACTGCTCCTATGGCTATTCTCTGGAAACAAACAGAGCGAGGCTAATTCTTCTGCTCTGTGATAGCTCTGCAAGTACTTCAAGACAGCAATTGCATTCCCCCCTTCCATCCCTACCCCATCTTCTCTTTTCCAAGATCAGCATTTGCTGATTCTTCACCAATTCTCATATTCAGAATCATAGGAAGTTGGAAAGGATCTCAGTTTCCATTTAGTGCAACTCATATATGTGGGAACTTATGCTTGAAGACCTCCAAGGAGGGGGAAGCCACCCCCTCCAAAGACAATCCTGACCACTTGGCAACATTTGTGTCATTCCACCTGTATCCCACTCCCCATTGTTCCTGTTTCCTCCTCTGTAGCCAGGCAGTACAACTTTTAACCCTCCTCCAAAGGACAGCCCCTCAAATGGTTGAAGAAAGCTGTGATGTCTCTCCTGAGACAAGTTTTTTGCAGGTTGAAAATGACCATAAATAAGAAGTTTCCATCATTTTTGTTACCGTCCCTTGGACGCTTTCTACCTTATCAATGCTAATCAATTGATCAATAAACAAGCACTCATTGCTTGTTAATTGCATTCATTAAATGTCTTCTGTGTTCCAAGCACTGTTACTAGATGTCAGGTACATGAAAAGACAGAAATAAAATTGTCGCTACCATCAAGGAGTTTCCATGCTATTAGAGGAGACCACGGGTTCATGAATAATTTTGTACAGAAAATACAGAATTTAAATCAAACTTATCTGGAGTTGGAGGCACTAGCTGTGGAGGGAATCAGGGAAAGCTTTATGTAAAAGCTGCTACTTGTGCTGAAGCTTAAAGAAAACAGAGGGTTACAAAAGATAGAGATGAGAAAGGAGGGGATTTCGTAATTGCAGAATAACCTTTACAAAAATGTGCTTGGGGGGGGGGTGGAGCCAAGATGGTGGAGGGAAAGCAGTGACTGTCTTGAGCTCTCTCCCAAAACCCTCCAAATACCTATAAAAAATGTCTCTAAACAAATTCTAAAGCAGCAGAACCCACAAAAAGACAGAGTGAAACAAATTTCCAACCAAAAACTTGGAAGTGCTTGGAGGTGGGAAATTGAATATCAGGTAATCCAGTATAGTCAGAATGTAGAATGTATGAAGGAATGTATGTATCCTGCGTCTTGAATTCATCACCTCTCTATATCTTTGGTCTTCTGGAGTCATAGATGGTTATTGAATTGATCAGTTATTAAGTCTTTCGAAGTTATTTCTCTTTACAATATTGTTATATGAATTTTTCTCCTGATTCTGCTGACTTCACTGTTTATCAGTTCATGCAAGTCTTCCAAGGTCTCTCTGATTCTGACCTTTTCATTATTTCTTAATAGAATAATAGTATTCTCTTAAATGTATATATCAGATTTTATTCTGCCATTTCCCCAATTAGAGGGCACTCCTTTAGTTCATAGTTCTTTGTGACTGCTACAAGAGCTTCCACAAATATATCTATATATCATCTCTATCTTTGTCTCTGTTTCTAGCTATCTATTTTTTCCCCCTCTTAGATCTCTGGGATATAGACCTAGCAGTGATATTTCTGAGCCAAAGGGTATATACAAGTTTATTGAGTTTAGGGGCACTGCACAATTCCTAGGAATTTCACAAGGAAGATCCATCCCCATTTGATCTTCGTATCAACTGTGGGAAGGAAAAAGTACAAACATTTTTCTTCTCATCTTACAGATGAGGAAGGTAAGCCTTTGAGAGATTCATTGACATAGGAGGTAAATAGCAGGGCTGAGGCTTGAACCTGGTTTCTCTTTTCACAAACTCTGGCTCCTTTCACTGTACCCTGCTGTCCGCATTACACCTGATGTATAGCACATCCATACACACTGGCCTGTTCAGGCCAGACTCACTTTTCACTTCTGGATTTTCTACACTACCTGCAAATTTTCTTCAGTTCGCATACCAATGGAGGAACTCTTTGACACCTAAATTTCCCCTGTCTTATGAAGGTTAGAGCTTGCCCATGTTGGGAATTAAGGGGATTTTCAGTCTGGTTGAGGTTCTAGGCATTGGATCCAGACATCCAAGTCCTAAGACTTGATCTATCAATAACTAGCTGAAGTTGGAAAAGCCTTACTAAACTTCACTTTCCTAAAGCACCTGTTTGAAGTGCCTACATTTATTTTCCTGTATTTCATCCATCATTGCTTTTTAAACTTAGATACCAGTATTTACCCCAAAATATTCACTCTGTATGATTTCCCTGGTCCCAATTCCCACTCATTCTTGAAGTAGGAAAGACTATAGAATAGATGACGGCTAACAAGTTGGAGACCTGGCTAACTAGAATGTTGGAGCTAAACTCTCCTATACAGGTATGTTAGGAAGAGGAATGTAGGAGTTTATATTGAAAGGACTGATTTCTGTGGATAAGAAGATAATTAACATGAACAGTGCCATCGTTGGGGCAGATCACAGTCTCTATGCCTTCTCATAGGTATGGCTTGCATTTTTAATTTACTTAAAGGGTTTGTTTTGTTTTTCAACTAGCAAACATTTATTTTCTCTCCCTTCCAGCTCCTCTCCCAATTAAGAGAGAGAGAAAAGGGTGTGGGGAGACACACACACACACACACCCACACACACAGAGAGAGAGAGAGAGAGAGAGAGAGAGAGAGAGAGAGAGAGAGAGAGATTAAGAGAGAGATGTTGAGAGGGAGAGGGGATTACCATATTCAAACTATAAATCTATGTCTCATTCTGCACCTGGAATACATCACCTCTCTATCAAGAAGTGGATAGCATACTTCACCTTCAGCCCTTTGGAATCACAATTGGTCTTTGCACAGATCAGAATTTTTAACTGTTTCTTAACTGTTTGTGTCTACAATGTTGTTAGTGTATCCTTTGTTCTAGCCTTGCTCATTTCACTCTGCATCAGTTCATAGAAGTCTTCTCAGTTTTTTGTTTGTTTGTTTTTCTGCTGAAACTATGTATCATTTCTTGCAGCACAATAATATTCCATTATATTCTTATAATCTTAATTTATTCAGTCATTCCCCAATTGAGGGGCATTTTTTAATTTCAATTTCTTTGCCATAAAATAAAGAAATAAGGATTAGTGTCTTCATTTCTATTCTCTCCATGTCTGGATTCAACTCTCCTTGTCTCAGGTTTTTTGTATGTGGTCTTGCCCTTTTCATCTAAAATTGCTTGGAAAAAACATGTTGGAATGAAAAGAGTAAAAACCATTCTGAAGACTGATAAGGCAGGAACATGCCATTTGCAATTGTAGCCCTACTCTGGATTTTAAAAGTTCTTTAGTTAGGTCAAGTCAACAGGCATTATTAAGCATTTACTACGTGCCACTCATTGTGCTAGACCCTCAAAAGAGACTGAAATCCATATACAAGTAACTCCCAACCCCAATAGATTGTAAGTTTCCTGAGAGTAGGAATAATTCATTTTATTCTTTACATCCCCTGACAGCCTAGTACAGTGTTTGACATACAGTAGAAGCTTTGTGAATGCTGGTTGAAAAATAGACTGATACACTGTCTCAGTACTTAAGCACCTAATAAATACTTGTTGGTTGAACAATTGTCTAGGTCCAATTTGGTTAAGTGATGACCTTAAGCTAGTCAGACACTATCCCTCCCCTCAATTAAATAAACAATCCATATCAAGATTGATTGAAGTGAAGGAATGTGCCGGCTCTGTTGGCTCTGTTCAAGTGTTTAAATGGTTGGAATGTGCAAAAGACAGTGTAGACTTCACCTACTTGGCCCCTGAGGCAAGACCTCGAAACAATGCAAGTTACAAAGCAGATATTTCTGATTACTAGAAGAAGAAGCATCTTAACAATTCGAAGTGTTCCAAGGTGGGGGTAGTTTGCCTCTGAAAGACTTCAAGAAAAGGCTACATGAGCATTTCTCCAATATGGCGCAGAGTCATATGGCCTTGGCCCAAGGTGCTCTGTGTTCACATTCCACTCATACAAGACCTTTAAGAAGGGTATGAACACAGACAATTTATAAAAATGCCCTGAATCTCAGTTTCCTTATGTGTAAAGTGAGGATAATAACACCCAGAATACCTGTCTCACAGGGTTATAGTGAGTATCTGATGAAATATTTATAAAATATTTCACAAGGTAACAAGTGAGTGTGTGTGTGTGTGTGTGGGGGGGTCATTTTCAGGAAGAGTTGGATTCCATGCTCTCCTAGGTCTCTTTTGACTGAAGTTCATTGTTCCTGTTTGATTCTCTGAATCATGTGGGTCACTGCATCTATTTGCCCTTGACCCTTGTGGTGGCTTGGGTTGGCCTTATTTGGAAAAGAACAATTTAGACAATTCTTGTCAGTGGGAAAACAATGTGGCATAAAGCAGCCTTCAAGGGGTCTTCTGTCTCAGAATGCCACGATGGAGAAAGGCCGGCCACATGAGACTGGGATTCTTTAGGGAGTGAGAAAGCCTGGCTAGGTGTAAGGCTCAGCTGGGGAAGATCCCACCACTGCAGTCATCCAAAGGCCTTGGTGTGCTGGCTTTGCTTTATTTCTTTTAAATAAAAGTTGAGTGTTTTAAATACCTTTACAGTATTAGCTATAATACCAAGTGAGGCCATTTCATGGGATGAAATCTGTGAGAATACTTCAAGCCCTTGACCGTTCTCATGGATGAGGCCATGTGTGTTTCCAGAGCGTAACTTTCACTCTTTCCAACACTTTTTAGTTTTATGGCCATTTCTTGCCATTAGGAGAAATTGAATACCTGTTTAGCTTCGGCAATTCCACATTTTTGTAATAAGTGATGCTGGCAATGGGCCTGGTGCTTGTAAATCATACTTCAAGAGGAGACAGTCACTTTACTTCTTAATCGGATATGCTTCCTGAGAGAGGTTCTTGAGAGATGAGATCAGCCAGCTCAAATTAAAATTGGCTTCTATTGGTTTAAGGTAACTCATTTTCAAGTAGGAAGGGAAACAGAACCAGATTTGATAGGGTAAGATGAAGAAAAAAGATTGCTCAGAGATAGAGAGGGGATATTTAGCTGCAAGTCAATTAGGGGTAGGAGAAGGAACCCTGGACTGAAAGAAGACCTGTTTCTCATCCCTAATCAGTCACTTACCAGATGTTGAAATGTGAAAGCTGTGCTCATGCTCTGGGCCTTCATTTCCCCCATATGTAAAATGAGGAGGTTAGGTTTCATAACACTGGAGGATGCTTCCATCTCTAACAACTTGTGATTGTCTTAAATCTGGTAATGAGCAGGAAGAAAGAGAAAGTGACATATTATAAATAGTATTTTTTTTCCAGTTAAATGTAAAGATAGTTATCAACATTCAATTTTGAGCTCCAAATTTTTTTACCTCTCTCTTCTCCAAGATGGTAGGCATTCTGATATAGGTTATACATGTGTAATTGTGTTAAACATATTTCCACAATAGTCATGTTGTGAAAGAAGAATCAGAATGAAAGGGAAAAAACCATGAGAAAGAAAACAACAACAAAAAATAGAAAATAGCCTGCTTCGATCTGCATTCAGACTTCATAGTTCTTTCTCTGCATTTGGATAGCCTTTTCCGATTTCGGAATTGTCTTGGATCTTTGTATTGCTGAGAAAAGCTAGGTCTATCATAGTTGATCATCACACAATGTTGTTACTGTGCACAGTGTTCTCCTGGTTCTGCTCGATTCATTCAGCTTCAGTTCACGTAAGTCTGAAATACTCCTATTCATCATTTCTTTTAGCATAATAGTATTCCATTACATTTATATACCGCAGCTTGTTCAGCCATTCCTGAATTGATGGGCATTCCCTCAATAGAGGAAGTGATATTTCATCAGACACTTTTTGAGAACAGTAAAACTCAGTTTAGTGCAAGCATCAGGGTCTTTAATTCATGGAGCCACGATTCCACATATTAGCTTTAAATGGGAAGGCAGCTTACAGAAATTGGGATTCAGCACCTTACTTTTGGTAGACATACCAAGAAAAGACCATAAAAAATATCTGTGATTGACCGCTGTGATGAACTCATCTGTCTCCTTTTCCAAAGGATAGAGCTCTCTGATCTAGTAGCCAAGCTAAGGTTGGGTAGTAGATAAGACCTGATTTGGGGTCAGGAAGATCAGGGTTCAAACTCTCTCTGACCATGGGTGAACCCTTGGGAATTCACTCAAACTCTCTGAATCTGTATATCATCACAAATACTATAGAGATAAATGTTAATTTGTTTTTGTTATTGTTTTGTGGTCAGATACTAACTAGCTGCTTGACCTTAGAAGAGAATCAATACTCTGAGCCTCAGTTTCCTGAGCTGTAAAATAAAGATTATCATTAATTGCTGTTATTCTTTTAGTTCTTATGGTTGTTGGCATCATTCAACTTTACACAATCATTAGCTATTTGACCCCAGCCAACACACAACACTGAGCCTCAGTTTCTGCCCTGGACCATGGAGGTAATGGGAACCTCTTCATAACAAAGTTGTTATGACGCTGAAGGGAGGCCTCACCTGTAAAATGCTTTGCAAACTGAAGAATGCTGTGATTTTCTGCTGCTTCGACTGAAGTAGGATTACTCTCCACTGAAGGTTTCCAGTTCCATTGGGCATTTTGCAAGAGGTCACTCAGGCGTTATATTTAACAAAATATATTTAACAAAATTTTCACCTGAATTTTAATTTTGGCAAAAGTCGAGCAGACTTCTGCTGTGTACAGCACTATGTGACGAGTGCTGGGAGACAGAAACATGCTCAGAATGTCATGATCGAGGCACGCTTCCCAGTGGGATGCATCGAGATTGTGGGAGCGTTCAGACAACAGGGAAGCAGGATTTGTTTTTCTTTTTAAAATTAAAACATGAATTCCCCCTGCCCTCCCCTAGCAAGATCTCTGCTTGCTGGCTTTTGATCCTGACTTCTGTTTACCCTGATGCAGGCCACTGTCAAACATGAGTGCATGTGGGAAGGCTTGGGGGACTTTGCAGATACGTATTACTGCTATAGGTCTAGAGACTTTTTCAACCTCTGTCAACAGCTTAGTAATTGGCTTTTTCAAAATAAATTGTTTCATTATTTTTTTAAGTCACAAGATGAATACGATTAATAGAGAGATAGTCAAGATAAAATGTCCTTTGTAAATGCCAAAAGCAAAAAAAAAAAAGTCAAAGGGTTTTATTTATTTATGTGATTTACTGGAAATAGCTCCTTCTGTTAGTCTGCCCTTAGGCCTAATGAGGCAACTAAAGTGAATGAAGATAATTAAGAGATTACCATGATGTTCTCTTGGTAAAATATAGGGAAAGCTGGATTATTGTTTTTAGTTACTAATTACTCAGCTGTGTGATCTTGGACAAGTCACATGTCCTCTCTAGGTTTCAGTCTGCTCATTGGGAAAATGAGGGGATTGGAGATGATGCTCTCTAACACTTCCAATGTGAACCATCTCTGATTCGATTCAATTTAACCATTATTAGTTATGCGCCTTTGGGATACAAAGTCCTTCAGTATTGTAACCTGGTCTGGAGATGGCCCTTGAAAATGGCAGCAAATAAGGCAGAAAAGAAATACTGGTACCATGACCTGAAGGTCCATGTCCTTGAACTCTGTTTTGTAGCAAACATAGAGGCACTGAAAGCCTTCAAAGGGAGTAAAGGCAAGAAAGGATGATGCAATTAATTAATTTTAGGTAGGAGCACCTCATCACACACAGCCCTCGAGGCCATGAGACCATAGTCTGCCAGTAATAGGTGGGGGAAGTTCATACCAAATGCAATTTGATCATTTCCCATGATGATGTTGGAAAGTTCTTATACATATATAACACATTTGAGTAATGCAGCTCCAAAGATAATTAATTGAAATAAAACATTTGAAATCTATATGTAGGGATATAGCTCTACTAGACTGTTGTGTCAGGAACCATTTACAGTGTGATCCCCACATCCCTGTTCTTTCAACAAAGAAGTCTCCTTGGCCTCTTCTTGGCCATTAAGCTCATGGAACATTCCATGCTTGCAAATAAGAGTGAGTGGTGTGTCGTTTACCGTGCTATGAGCAGCCAATAGCCATTGAGGCAATGGCATGTTGGTGATGATAGAACCTTCACCCACCCCCACAGCCAGTTTTAGTGTATTTAATTCGCAGCCCAGAGAGTTTTTAAAGGAGTCTATATATGATCCCAAAACATGATAACCACTTAAAGGGAAAGTGGTGAAGAGAAGATGCCTAAATGTGTGTATTTGTATTTTTCTTCATGGTTCTTCTTGTATTATCAGTGGAACTGCTAGACTGCTATGTGAAACATTGGATTATCATATGTATATCCTCATACTCAACTGATGTTCAAAATGGAGACCTTTTTTAAGAGAATCTGTAGATAATGTAATATAATAATAATGTATTAATAATATTTATACAATGCTTTATATAGTATAACATGCCTTACAAATATCTCATTTTATTTTCACAATAATTCTAGGGAAAAGGTGATATGATTATACCTATTAACAGATGAAGAAACTGAGGCAGGCAGCAGTTAAGTGACTTGTCCAGGGCCACATGGCTAGGAAATATCTGAGGCCAGAGTGACATCTAGTTGCCAATGTCAGCCTCTGGGTTCGTAACCTCCCTGAAGGAACATGATGAATGCACCCCCATAGTGGTGGTTATTGTCAGGCAGACCGACCTTCATTAATTAGACTGCTCCTCTCAATTTGTCTCTCAGCTGAATTTTTGCATGTGAGATGTTGCCAAGTCTACATTTGAATGAGAAATAAACAAGACATGACAAAGAGGTTTCCTTCTGTTTCAATCTCTCCATTCACTCCGGATACTAAGGCTTGGTTATCGCTCATTCCACACTATCTCTCTAGGAACTAGGAACTAAATACTGAGGGGGCCAAATAATGTGAGCAAGAACAGAAGGCCAGGAGTCCCCAGAGGGAGGGCTCAGGAGGACACTCCTCTTGGTCTTGGCCTGGTCACAGGCTGTCTTCAGCAGGTCTCAACTTTGTCTCCTTAATTCTTGTGTTTCTAGGTTCAAACCATTCAGTCCCCTTTCACCCAACATGCTCACAGACACACACGCACACACACACACACACACACACACACACACACACACCACCACACCATCACCACTGCCAATGCTTTCCTTGGCCTTTTGCAAGGATCTGTGTCCTAAAGGCTGGTCTTTTCTGTTTCATCTCACTGTCTTTCAGTGATGCCTTTTTTGATCTGAAAAAAAAATTGCCTAAAAGAATATTGAAAATGTATTACATTTTAGGCCCATGAACTTTCATAAAGAATGAGGCGTATTATGAACTGGCTTTATGTAGTCTATGAGATATATAGACAGATATATAGTATATATGTAATATATGTATATATATATATATTTAATAATGATAATATCTAACTTTTATATATCATTTGCCATGTGTCAGGCACGTCCCTAAGTGCTTGACAATTATTATTTCCTTTGATCCACCTCCATATCTCGACAGGCTTAGGGGGACTTTAGAGGTCACGCCTTCAACACAACACAGAGGTGACAAGTCCTTTGAATGCTTGGTCAGGATTGGAAAAGCCAGGATGGCTTTAAGTGTAAAGCCCTAAACAGGCCAACCATCTGTGGGCTGAGGGGTGGCCAAGCTTGAGATCACTAACACACACAGGCACTGGTCAGCCATGAGCCTCTCAAGACATCATGAACTAAAGCATGGACCGAATGAGATCTGGTTTTGTAAGAGACCCAGAGAGATAAAATTATAGGTCCTTGAAGCTTTTCCTATTTACTTAAATTTTTTTCAATAATTTTATTGTACACTATTGAGTGGGCACATTGTATGACTTGTATGGAATTATTATGGAAAATTAACGTGCAGCCAAGCTTAAATTTTTAAGTAAATTTTTGAGAAGTAAAAGGAAGAGAGGATGAAAAGCGACATAATGGAGAGAGGTTGGAGAGAGAGAGAAAGAAAAGGCGAGACAGAAACAGATAAGAGGATTGAGAGAGGAGAGAATGAGGAGGAAAGGAAGAATGGGACCTAGAGAAAGCACATACTATTTTTTATGAACTTCTTAAAAAATCTAAGCTGTATATCCATCCCCAGAGAAAGAACTGACAGAATCTGAATACAGACTGAAACATACTTTTAAAAAAAATTTTCTTTATTTTTCCTGGGTTTTTATTTTAGTCTATGACTCAGGTGTGGGGAGCCTGTGACCTTGAGGCTGCAAGTGGCCCTCTAGGTCCTCAAGTGCAGCCCTTTGACTGAATCCCAATTTCACAGAACAAATCCCCTTAATAAAAAAAAAAATGTTTTGTAAAATTTAGACTCAGTCAAAAGGCCTCTCCCAAGGACCTGGAAGGCCACAGGTTCCCTACCCCTGGATGTTTTCTTTTTTTTCTTTTTTTATTTTTTTTTTTGGTGAGGCACTTGGGGTTAAGGGACTTGCCCAGAGTCACACAGCTAGTGAGTGTTATGTATCTGAGGCCAGATTTGAGCTCAGGTCCTCCTGACTCCAGGACTCATACTCCATCTACTGTGTCACCTAGCTGCCCCTCCCCCGGATGTTTTCTTTCACAACATGACAAATATAGAAAAGTTTTGCATGACTACATGTGTATAACCTGTGTCAACCTACTTTGTCTTCTCAATGAGGGGGTAGGGAGGGGGGAAAGAATTTGGAACTCAATTTTAAAAAACAAATGATAAAAATTATTTTTACATATAATTGGAGAAAAATAAAATACTAAATAAGAAAAATCTAAGCTGTAGTCACTGGGAATAATGATGTTGCATCAAAATCATTTTTGTTTGCTGCTGTGGCCACCATGGAACAATGGAGTTCATTTGAGACGCATGCCAGGTGCTGCCTACCAAGAAGAAAGCTTTGGTGATTTAGCCAGATTTTATCAGTCTCATGAAACTCAGCCTAGCCTCTGTCTGTTTTTTCTAATTATGTTCCTGAATTGGTTAATGGGAATGCAGAGCATGCTCTGCCATAGACCCGGGGCAGCATCTTGGCCTTTTCTCCTGTTCTTTGGAGCCTGTGTGTCTATGTTGTCACGAGCTCACCAGCCACACTCTCCTGTGCGACAGGCTTGCCTAGCCCCCAAATGTTTCCTGCTCAAGGTATAGCTCTAAAATCCTCAACACTTCTTGAATTGACAATTCATTTATGAAATTGGGAAATGGGGCAGGCATATCAAATTTTTTGGGTATTTACAGGGAAAGCCATGTTGGCAGCGGAGAGTAAGACTGCAATTACAATTTTAAAAGGCACAGAGGGTGTAGGGGTGAATGAACACAAACTATGGAGACAATTGGTGAAATAGTTATTTTTTGGGTGGAGGGGCAGACTAACTCTGATCTGTGTCATCTTAGGGTTAGTTCATTAACGTAGCCAAATCATCTCCAAGTTGTTGGTAAAACTTTAAAACTAACATGTTGATGTCATCTCAAAGTTCTCAAGGTCATTTGGTGTTCTGGTCTTGCTGTGGATGTCTGGAGTTATCTGAGGTTTCTAGATCACACTGAGGCAGCTAGAGGGTGCAGCAGATGGCATGCTGGGCCTGGAGTCAGGAAGACTCATCTTCCCGATGACTCTGGCTTCAGACATTTACTAGCTGTGTGACCTTGGACTAGTCACTTCACCCTGTTTGCCTCAGTTTTCTCATCTGTAAAATGAGCTGGAGAAGGAAATGACAAACCACTCCAGTATCTTTGCCCAAAAAAAACCCCAAATGGGGTCATGAACAATCAGACAGGACTTGAATAGCTGAACAAGAACAATATATTACAGAACCAAAGACATTGACAATGAAGCCTAGATGACTTCCCCTCATTCAGCAGGTTACCAGGATTTGAGTTTTGGAGAATGTATGATACGAATTGTAAATCTGCTCCTTTGGTCTTTGGGAGGGTTGGTCCATGACTTCTGGACTCCCCTTTGAAGTCTTCCTGTAATTGCTATTTTAGACTGGCTACTTATAAACTCACTATAATGACTAGAAGGGGAGAGGTCAGGGGAACCCAACAGGGTACATTTTAATCCATTGCCCCATCAATGCTGTTCTTCCCATGCAGTTTTTTTCTGGGTTGGGGGAGGGGGGGATCTGAATAAGCACTTTCAAATTGACATGCAAATCAAGTCTATTAAGATGCACTGATGGAAGTAAATCCAGGAAGCCCTGGGGAGAGGGTACAGGGAACTGCTTAGGGGAAGACAGACAGACAGGAGCCTCCATTCTGCATGATCACCACCCACCTCCACTTTGTCTGAGTTTTGTATCCTGTGGCCCTCTACCCTTGACTCTTTTGAGGTTGACATTAAACAATTAATGACTAGTGTCATGCAGAATCATAGACTCTGAAATTCTTGGAGGGGACGTGTGAGGCCCACCAAAGCCAGCCTCCTCCTTCCTAAACTGAGAGTCTGAGGTCCAAAGAGATGGAGAGACTTTCCCGACGGCACACAGGTCCTAAGTGGCACAATCAGGATGTGAACTTATAGGCTCTGATCAAAGTGAAAGCTCTGGAGGTTTGGCCTATAAACTATTTCTGAATAGCTGATGTCAAATGTTTGAGTATCTTCATGTGAAAGGGCAGTGAGAAGCTTGTCAGCCTGGGTTTTAGCTGTAGAACTTGGAGCAAAGGGCAGAAGGCACCGAAAGGCAGATCCGGCTTTCAAGTCAGAATGAACATCCTCAGAATCAGAGCTTCTCCTGTGGCCTGGGCAGCCTCAAGATGTGCTGGGATGGCCTCCTCTTTGGTGGTATTCAAACTGTAGCTGGAGGAGCAGTTTGTCAGGTATCTCTTAGAGGGGCGTGTTTTCAGGTAAGTGTTGGATACGCTACATGGCCATTGGTGACCCTCCTGACCCTGACATTCCATGATTCCACAGTCAGCATGAGCTCCCTATAGGAGGGAAGCTTTATGGTTCAGGAGCCAGGTTTCCCTTTCTAATTGCCACCTGAACTAACCAAGGTTTGTTTAGGCCCCATGAAGGGGCTTGGTTTATCTCAGCTCCCGTCCTCCCACCCAACGGACCCTCCTGATTGGACATCCCGACCTGGCACACCGACTGATACTTTAACTCTGTCCCTGTGCCTAAATGCTCCTGGTGCCAATTCTTGGCTCAGGCCCTCTAAAAGTCATAAACCCAGAGGATCACAACCCTAGAGCTGGGAGAGATCCATCTTCACTGATGAGGAAACTGAGGCCCAGGGAAAGGAAGGGCTTTCCCAAGGGAGCACTTGCATAAGTGGTAAGCTCAGATTTGAACCGAGAGCCTCTGGCTCTCAAGGCAATGCTGCTTTGTTGTTTTCCCCCCTCACTAGGCCACACCACCTCCCACTATTTATTCAACAAATGTTTATTGAGAGAGTTTCTTGGTTCTAGGGTTTCAAACATGAAAAGGGAGCCATTCCCAGCCCCGGAAGACTTTATAGTCTAACGAGGAATGGGGGATACAACCAGTGTTCCATTTAGTGTGGTAGAAAATAGAGCCCAAAGGGGCAAAGGGGAAACTCAGACGAAGGGCTGGGGTGGAGAGAACTTCCAGGTAAGAGCTAAGAGTGTATGCGAGGTGGGGGAGGGGAAGTGTCAGAGAGAAAGTGCCATCCAGGAAGGGCCTGGAAGGAAGCAAAGAACTTGCACAGATGGAACGGTGGAAATGAAGAAAACCAATCAGGAGGCATCAGTAAAGCCCCTCCTTTGCACCCAACTCTATGAGGGCATCCATCTATGCAAAGGCGACTCCGGGCTTGAGATCCTTCCATTCCATCAGAGGAGAGAATGGCACTTGTACGCGCAGATGCACAGCAGGGACTGCAGAGATGACAGGTCCCTGGGTGGAGGACCGAGGCCCTGGCAGCTGGGCCAAGCGTCGGCTAAAGGTGGACATGACAAAGACAAGGAGAAAAGAGACCAAAGAAGGCAGGTGAGTGAAAGGATGGCTGCTAAGGAGTTCCCATTCTAAGGAGGAGACACGGGTGTAAATAACTAGCTAGCTCCAGGCTACGGAGAGAAGAGGGAAGGGGAGCTCCAATGGATAGCACTGGGCACCAGCGAAGCAGGAAGTGCCTCCCGAGGAAGGCCTGTGTACCTTGGGGAAGTTCCTGCAATTTCCTTTGAGCAAATTGGACTGCATTACAATTTCGATCAGAGACTGGAGTCTGTGGGCATACCCACACCCACTTCTAGAGGACATAACTTTTCACTTTAATGAACAATCATTTTTGCCCAGTGACCATTAAAATCACCCACAAGTTGGGTGAGCATGTACGTGCTTTAATTAACACATTCTTCTAATAATTGTCCAAATTGCTGAAGGTGACATAACAAAATCTGTGAATAAAGCTTTTCTTTTTCAAGACTCACAGTTGCTTGCTTCAGACAGATCGTTTGAAATCCTATGAAGCTGGCTTTTTAAAACGTGTTATTGATTTGTTAGTTTTCTAAAATCTTGAACAAGTTCACTTGTTCCCTTCATTTATTCACATTAAGCCTTTTTCTTTCTAAAATTAATTAATTCCAGGGTATGGCTCTTCTCTTTTCAATTTAGAGAAAATGGTAACAGGCAAAGAAGAATTGTTTTTCTTGTTTGCAAAAATAAATGTGAAACCTTTGAAATTACTGCCTGCAACACACTGGGAGGGGAGAGTCTCCTGGTTCACTGTCTTCCTTCGGCTCTGCTTATACAACACGCCATTTTCACTCATAAACCTTAGCTTTCAGGAAACTATATCAACAAAGGTTCCTCAGCATTCACAACAGAGAAATAACTGCCCTGATTACTTCCAGACACTGCAACCTCCTTTGTCTTCCTGTCAAAAACTCTAGGAGAGGTGCCTAATGAGCCAAAGTGTAGGACTGACAAGACCACCTCAGTCACATGGCGGCCATAAAAAGGAGTCTCAAGATGGAGAACGACAGTTCTGTGGAAGAATCGAGCGATGGGGCGGTCAGTCCACGTCAGACTGGCCATCCCCGCAGGAGAGCCAGTCGGCTGCGCAAAGGTCCTCCCTCATGCTTCACAGGTTAGCCCACTAGACATTGCAGACTGGAGGCAAAGGGCGGAGATTTTGTTCTGTTTTGTTTTTTAATCATGCATTTAGACTAATTAGCTCTAACTCAATAGGTAAGTATTAGAGAGTTTAGGGAGTCTCAGAGAGGTTAAGTGACTTGTCCAAAGTTACCTTGTAAGTAACAGAGTGATATTTGAACCCAGGACTTCACGTCAAGTCCAATACTTCTCTCCTACTGTGAGAAGATAAAGAACTTCACACTAAATCAATAATAAAAAGTGGCCGATGGTTTCTAAGGACCTAGGATATCACCAGCCTGTGATATTTTTCCATACGCAGAAATATCAGGGTCCCTCATAAGAGGATAAAATACTAGTCACAGTCACAACAGCAGTATGTGTTAGGGATAATTCCTGAATCCCTGTCCTTCTGGTTTGGTTCTGAGGCCAGCTCTCCTTCTCCTCACTACACAGTGCTACCCTTCAGCAGAAGTATGTAACCCAGAAATCCACTTTGCCATTGGTGGACTTAGAGTAAGGAAGACCTGAGTTCAAATCCGGCCTTAGACATTTAACAGCTCTCTGATCAGATTCCCCCTTTCCAGTTAGATTAGTGGTCAAAGAATATGAACAAAGAAGGATTTTCAACAACTCTGAAAAAAGAATGATCCAAATTACTAAGAAAGGAGGGAAGGAGGGAGATGGAATAAACATTTATTAAGTGCCTACTGTGTGCCACGCTTTATGCTAAGTGTTTAACAAATATGATCCCATTTGATCCTCACAACAGCCTAGGTAGGTAGGTGTCATTATCATCAACATTTTATATATGTGGAACCGAGGCAGACAAAGGTTAAGTGACTTGCCCAGAGTCACATAGATAACAAGTATCTAAGGCCATATTGGAACTTATGTCTTCCTGACTCTAGGCCCAGTGTTCTGTACACTGTACTACCTCCCGAAGAATAAGAATACAAAAATAAGAATGAGAGAAATGCAAATCAAAACACCTCTGAGGTTGAATCTCATACCGAAACAATGACAAAGATGACAGAGGCTGAGAATGGGCAATACTGGAAGGTTAGCTGAAAGACGAGCACATTAAGGCAAGACTGACAGGTCCACGTTGGTGTGGCCAATGGGGAAAGCTATCTGGAATTTAGCTAGAGAAGTGACTGAAATGCTCAAATGCTCTGATCCAAAGATTCCCCTGCTGGGTATGTATCCTCAAGGAGGGCAGGCATCAAGAAGAGATAGATAGGCCTCTTCAGTCCGAGGACTTCCCAGGGATCCCTGTATTGGCCCTGGATCTTGGCCATTCACCCCCAGCCCCTCTTGTTTCCCCAAAATCCTTCCTGGGAGGCAATGATTCCTCCCTTCTCTAGGACAACCACCTCCGACTTCTCCAGTACTCTGGAAAACCTGACTGGACCAGTTCCACCTTAAACTGCTAGCTCTCCTTCCTGAGCCATACCTTCATATGCCACTGAAGACTATGAGTCAGGCCTTCTGGACCTCGAGAGACACAATAAAACCACTTGCTCCATGACCTTGAGGGAAGGCTATGAGCAATCTCAGCTGCTACACTCAGTAAGCCTCTCTCCAGACACTGATATTCCATCTGGATCCATTTCTCATAGGTTAGCCTGCACCCCTACCCTCATGTTCTCTTCATCCTAATGTTTCAGAACAATCAACTGCTGTAGTTCAAACCCCATTCTCCTTTGTCTGCTGCCCAATCCCTCACTCTCATCTCCTTTAAACCACCTCCCCCAAGTATCCCTTCCACTGTTCTCTCAGGAATGTGGGCCCATAATTGACAAACTTGTTTTCATCCTAAACCTTTTCCTTCTTATTCCTTCTATCATCTGGCACTCATTGAGGCCGGCCTCCCTGTTGTTGACATAGTATCCCTGGACACGCTTTCCAGCACTGGTTGCACTTTTGCTTTTACCTCCTCTCTCTGCCACCTCCACTGGTCCTGATGGGAGAATCCCAATGCTCTTTGCTTCCCATCGCCACTTCGAGGTCTAGAGACTCTCCTTATACCAACGTCACTCAGCGACCTCATGCTCTTTGAAGTTCACTCCATTTCCATTGTTGAGGAAGCAGATCTTAGTGGCCATTTTCTGTTGATCCCCGGCACTCTTCTTCCTTCTTTGATGAGTTCGGTACTTGGATCGAGGAGCTTCTTTCCTCTCCAACTGCTGCCCTCCCACGAGTGGACTTCAACAGACTTCTTGACACTCCCTCAAACACCTGAACTTCCCAGTTACAAAATCTGCTTACATCCCATGACCTACTCCTCTACCCCTTGAGAACTACACACAAAGATGAGTATACCCTTGATCAATTCAATTCAATAAAGGTTAATTAAGCTTTCACTGTGTAACAGGCAATGTGCTAAGTGCTGGGAATATAAATAAGAGAAAGAGATAGTCTCTGCCCTCAAAAAACTTATGGTATACAAAAGAAAGCTGAAAAGGGAGGGAGGGAGGGAGGAAAATCATTGGGGACCCAGAGAGGGGGAATGATATTCAATGGAGTTGAAGCAAAGCAGAACTTATGGTGGGAAATGGAATTACTTAGTAGGTTGTGAGCCCTCTGTACACTCCTCTTTGGGAAGAGTTTAACGTTCCATCCTGTAGTCCTCCAATCAGAGAGGAGAGTTAATTGTGGGTGAGTTAAGAAGATGGTGAATACCCAAAACCGGAATCAATCTGCATGAAATTCTAGCTCTTCCCATCACCCACAAGTGTTTAACATCTGTGTTCACGAACTCTAAAATTCCTTTATCTGACCATAACTTTCTATCATCTCATTTTCCCCTCTGCCTTATGATCCCTAACCTTGTTTGTCATGCTTACCACAACCTCTGTTGCCTCAACCCCTCAGTTCTTTTCAAAGTCATTACTCCTGCACTGCCTTTTCCTTTCCCTGTCTTAACCCCTGGTGAATCAGTACAATTCTACACTACCCTTTCCATTGCCTGGCCACTTGACTTATTAGCAATCATGCCTCACTAAACCCCTACCTTGGGTTACTCCACCTTTGTTCCTGTTCTCATAGTGCTGAACAGGACTGGAGAAATTCATGAAACTGGATAAACTGGATAGATATTTATGCTCCATAATATCAACTGGGAACACTGTGGTAAAGCAATCATTTTACAACTCTCTAATTGACTTACTCTGCCATTCACCACAGCAACTTTTCTAAAAATGTTCATCCCTCCTCAAATCCCCTATGGCTACCTCTATCCCTCAGCCCAGGACCTAGTCTCATTTTTCCCTGAGACCATTCACCAAGAGTTCCTCCACATTGTGTATCACTCAGATGCCTTCCTCTTCTGTCTCCTTCTTCATCTTTGTGTTACATGAAATGACCTTCTCCTTACCAAGGGAAGTCCTTCCACACTCAAAAGTGATCCAATCCAATCCTGTGTTCCCCAGCAGATGGTCCCCTCTGCCATCCTCAATTTCTCACTATCCTTTTTTTTAAACCCATTACAGACATATATAATGAGTCAAAACAAGTTTCAAAACTTGGCCATGTCCAAAAATTTCTTGTCTCATCCTACACTTTGATTTCTTTACCTTTTCCATGGAAGGTGCGTAACATGTTTCATCCTTAGTCCTCTGGAATCCTGGTTGGTCATTACACTGATCAGAGTTCCTAATTCTTTCAAAGTTATTTTTCTTTACCATATTGTTGTTGTTATATAAATTGTTCACCTGATTCTGTTGACTTCACTCTGCATCTGTTCATACAAGTCTTTCCAGATTTCTCTGAAATCATCTCCTTCATCATTTCTTACAGCACAATAATGTTCCATCACATTTATACACTATGAGTTGTTCATCCTTTCCCCAGTTTGTGGACTCCCCCTCAGATTCCCATTCTTTGCCACCTCAAAAAGAGCTAGAAACATTTGTGCATTTTCATTTGTTTCGTTTAGGCTTAAGTCCTCCCTGAATCTTCTGGGTGTTCAGTCGTTTCAGTCCTGTCTGACTCTTCATGACTTCATTTGGGGTTATTTTGGGAAAGACACTGGAGTGATTTCCATCTCCTTCTTCAGCTCATATTACTGATGAGGAAAGTGAGGCAAACAGTTAAGTGACTTGCCCAGGGTCATACAGATAAGTGTCTGGGCCAGATTTGAATTCAGAAAGATAAGTCTTCCTGACTCCAGGGCCAATACTCTATCCAATGCACCACCCAGCTTATTTTATTGTATAGATGTCTACTTCTGTACCCTAATTATGTGCAATAATTTTTGCTAACCTTCTTTTCCCCCAACATATACCTCTTCTCCTCTCTTTTTATTTTTCTGATTATTAAGACAGCAGAAAACCCCCAGGCTTTGTCTAATTGTCTTCCTTCTGTGACCCCTGATAATGATGTGGTTCAGAGGGGCTACAAGGAGCTTCTCCCTATATGAAAATGGAAGCAGTTTATCCTTGTTTACACCTTTATCATTATTCATTCACATTTACCTTTTTATGTTTCTCTTTACTTCTGTGTTGAAACTTCAAAGTTTCTCCCAGCTCAGCTCTTTTCCTCAGGAATGTGTAGAAGTCCCTTATTTCACTGAATGTCTATTTTTCCCCCATGGCATATACTCACTTTTTTTTTTGGGGGTAGCAGCCAAAAATAATTTACCCAGAAAAATTAAGATCACATTCCATGTTCTCTGCTCCTTTCTAGTGGTAACTGCTAAACCTCATGTGAAACCAACTATGGCTTTTCAGCATTTTGATCCTTTCATTCTGTCTGCTTTCACTATTTTTCTTGACCTAGATATTTTGGATTTTGCTTATAAAGTTCCTCAGAGTTTTCATTTTGGGGATGTGTACTGGAGGTGACCAGTGGATGCTTTTTAATTTCACTTTGCCCCCCGGTTCTAAGAAATGCGGATAGTTTTCTTTTAAGATTTCTTGAAATAATAGTAGCCTTCATGTCCAACAGTTCTTAACTCCTCTATCTGTTTTCCAGTTCAGTTGTTTTTTCTAGGACATATCTTGCCTTTTCTTCTGCATATTCAGTCTTTTGACTTTAAGTATTTTTTTTTTTTTTGTTATTTCATGGAGTCATTGGCTTCTTTTTAGTTTATTCAAACTTTCAGGGAGTTTGTTGCTTGGGGAAGTTTTGTGTCTCTTATGCCAAACTGTTAATTCCTTTTCCCTTTTTTTTTTTAATTCCACAAAGCTCATTTCAGTTCTCTCATTTCATGTGTGTGTGTATAAAATTCTAACTCTTTTTTTAAATTCTTGCTTTGTTTCTTCCATGAATTTTAGTTGACTTTGTGCCTAAGCCATGTTTTCCTCTGATGCTCTGCTTGCAGATGTTTTAGAGTCATTCTCTTCTTCTGGTTTTAGGTCTTAAGCACCCCTATCGCCACAATACTTCATTTGTTTGTTTGATCACTCTTCCATCCTACTTTCTAACTTTGGACTTGTTGCTAAGCTCTGTGAATTTCTGGAGGCAATGTCTAGACTGGTCCTTTTGCTGCCTTCTCAGAGTGTTGCATTATTTCAGGCTCTCAAGAAGAGGCTTTCAGTGCTCCCAGAGTGATCTGATCCAGGGCAAAGTCAGATTGCTATGCCCTTGCTCTGAACTCTGAAAGTTCTAGACATAAATTTGGGTCTGAGGAAGGGTAGACTCTGCTGGGCTCAGAGCCTATCAGTCAGCTGGAAAGCTCTGTTGACTCAGAGAGGCAGAGTTTCAGGCTCTGCTTTGGACTGGGACTTCTGCCCTGTTTATTCCTTTGCAGAGAGATGCTAGAACCACTCTGTTTGTGCTATAGA
Organism: Vombatus ursinus; assembly: GCF_900497805.2. Classification (NCBI taxonomy): domain Eukaryota; kingdom Metazoa; phylum Chordata; class Mammalia; order Diprotodontia; family Vombatidae; genus Vombatus; species Vombatus ursinus. The sequence goes on along the minus strand of NW_020954623.1, from coordinate 3,712,959 downwards.
CATCTGTACTTTCTCCTTTTTATTATCTGGCTCGTGGCCTCTCCATCTGGGAACTCCACCATCATGCACAGGTCTCGTTCTCAGTCCTCCCTGGGATGGTCACCTAGAACTAAGTAACGGTTAAAGACAGCCATTGGATCATGATTAATTCTGGTCTCCAGATTCTCTGTCTGCCGACTAGAACTTTGTTTCATTTGAATCATTGTGAAAATACAAGGCAATATGTATGGATGTCTGATCCTCTCATATGAAAATAAATTAGTACATGTGATGTACCATGAACTTTCAAGGAAAATAGCCCAGCGATCAAGTTTAAGAATGGGGAAGACATGTTCCCAAAATCCTGAGTGAAAGTGGGGCCGGTGTCATGTAAATAAATGGGACTGAGTCAAGGATGGGTAGATCTGGGTCCTAACCCTTCCCTTTATTGTTCAAGACATCTTGGTTCATTCACCTCCTTTCTCCATTTTGTCAAATGAGAAATGACATGTTCTTTAAGGTTTTTCAGGCTCACAAATATTCCACTTATCTCTGGTATTTAACCTCTTTGTCTTTAAAATGGGCAGTGATAATTGCCCAGCCTGGCTTGAGAAGGTTGGTTAAGATATCAGTGGGACAAATTTCCTAACATTGTGCTGTGCCTTCTCACAGTGAGTAGACTACTATTTCTGTTTTCTTCCCCTAGTGATATTCTCCTCTAGTGGTGCCTGGGTCACCCAGATTTATTTAAGGTCTTTGCAATAGAGAGCCAGCTTTACCAGATTGTACCAGACTAAAAGGCTTCCCATGTAGACCTAATGAAAAGTAGTCTGTTTGTTTTCCAAGGCCAAGCCCAGCTCATGGGGTAGATGATCTTCACCGGCTTGATCATGGGAGATGGAGTTTGGAGGCAAAACAACTGAAGCCCTCCAGGAAGGACTTCAGGGCTCAGGCCACACAGGGGTCTTGCTGTGAGGTCTTCCACAGAATCTCTCTCCCCAAGAAACAGACCCTTCAAGAGGCTCTGACCATACTCAGTGGAAGCTGATTCACTGGACTCTGAAATCTGCTGAAGGGCAAAGTCGCAAAGAGGAAAGAGAGTGTGTCAGTCCTCACTTCAGCCAGGTCATTGCTACCCAATCCAGCCAGGACTCCAGAGCCTATTTTTCCTGGGCATCTGTCCTTTGCCCCGATACTGTGAGCTACTTCTTGCATCCTGCATTCCCCCCACCTTCACTGCATTTCTACTCCTTTCTAAAACTTAGTCTAGAACCATTGATCAAAACAGTACTCACCAACAGCTCCTGGGAAGGATATGGCAGTCAGTCTCCATCTGCTTCTTCTCACCGGCTCTGGAATTGCCTAGACCAAACTTCCCTTCCCTGACCCCCTACTGCTTGAGAGGTGGTGTCTCTCCCTGGTAGAATGTAAGCTCCCGGAGGCCAGGGGTGAGTTCATCTTTGTCTTCCCATCCCTACTGCCTGTCACAGTGCCATGTACAAAGTGAGCACTTGATCAGTGCTGATTGACTGAGGTCCACCTGATGGAGGCATGAGCAGGCTCCAGTGGGAAGAGCTCTAGATCAGAGGGAAAATCACCCAACTGGGACATGCTGGGGCTTCCTTTGGAGTGAGGAAGTTCTCTCTGCAGTTCTTTCCAGTGATGATTACAGCTGGCTGCCACTTGCTCCATGTGTTTAACATTGTCGCAGGAGGTGTTTGGTTTCTGGGAGACTGCATAGTTATCAGCTATTTTTTGGGCGGGAGGGTGCATGGTGCACGATCCTTACAGGTGCCATTCCGGACCTGCCAAGACTTTGGGTCTCATTACACTCTGCTTGTTGGCAGTCAGCCCTGAGAGGTTGAAGACTATTTGGATTTTTGTCTTCATATCCCTAAGTCTCAGGACAGTGCTTGGCACATAGTACGTGTTTGCTGAATGTTCCTTAGACTGAGTTGAAAACAATAGGGACATTGGAATAGAAAGGCTCCTTACTGGCTAATGCACCATGAGACCATGCATCTAGAGATGGAGCAGAGGTCAGTGGTCATCTGGTCACAACCCTGCTTTTTCAGATGAGGAAACTGAGATGCTATGTGGTTGAGTGAGTCACCCAAGGTGACACAGGTGCTAAGCAGCAGAGTCAGGAATCCAGCTCAGGTCGGTTGATATCAAATCTATCCCCTTTCCTGTGCACCAGGTCATGATACCCAGTATCACTGGGGGAGGGAGAGAAATGTTGGAGATGGGACTACATGTTTATGCAGAGGGGAGAAATTAGAGGACAAATGGACATGAGAGACTAGAACTTTATAGAAGAAAGAACAAATAAAAGAAGTATCTTAGAAAAAAGGCAATAAGGGCTTAAGCTGCAGTCAGGGCTCTTCATTCTAACTAGCTGTCAGAGGGATTGGAAGGGACCTTAGAGATCATGTAGCCCCACCCACTCATTTTACAGTTGGAGAAACTGAGGCCAAGAGAGTCTTCATGATCAGCCCAAAGCCCTCCAGGTGACTGGTGAGGTGGAATTTTGAGCCCAGGCCCCCGATGGCAGATATGACACTCTTTTTGGTCTTTTTTACCACCTCAACTTATTGATGACCCATTTGGCACAGTAAGAGTAGAAATACCCCAACAAGAAAATCTTCCTTATTAGACTCTTAGATAAAGGCCCTCTTCCCCTCGCCCTTCTCTCTGTAACCAGATGCTTCCAGAACCTCAGAGGATTTTCTTTTAATTTCTGATTACTTGAAAGAGAAATATACATTAAACTGCATTCAAAGATGGAAGAGATGTCTTTCATGTGACTCACAAATGAACCTTCTGACTGATAAAACCAAAGAGCAGAAGAGTAAGGCAGCTTTCAGCCCCTCCTCCTCCTCCTCTTTCTCAGACTCAGGAGAACCTGCTACCCTTGGTCCTGAAAAACCCATTCCTCTTCCTGTGTGGGTGAGCTGGATGGGACACATCTCCTGCTTCCTAATTATCCCTCAACTGGTTAGCCAGCAAACATTCATAAAGCACTTACTATGGGCCAAGAACTGCACTTAGTTCCAGAGATAAAAAGAAAGGCCAAACAAATCCCTGTCCTCAGGGAAGACAACATGCAAATGCCTATATATTTACATGATATTTCTAGTGGGAGGTATTCACAGTTGTGGGAGGGGTGGGGAAAGGGCTCCAGAAGAAGATGATGTTTGAGCTAAGACTTGAAAGAAGCCAGGGAACCTAAGAGTGAGAATCAAGGAAGGAGAGTATCTGGTCATGAGAGATAGCCAGCCCCAAGGCCCAGGCCCAGGCACGGGAGACTGGATGTTGAGGGCCAGGAGAAGCAACTGGACCAGGATTGTTGATTGCAGATTGCTTGGAGGATGATAAAGTGAGCTGTCTCGGGTTTAAGGATCTCTCCTTTAGGGATTATATCTGCCTTAAATGAATTTGTATCATGTACATCTATTTGTATCATGTGACTAGAACAGCTTGTCTCCTGAAAATAAAGACAATGCCCCAAAGATTGGTAGATTAAAAAAAACAAAACTGTCCATTAATTCCACCCTTCAGGAAGAGAATGCCTGTATTCATTTCATTAGATTTAAACAGGAAAATGAATCCATTAAGTTAGGGCCGCCTTTCCCTATGGAGGGTTTCTTTGCTAAGGGAAAAGATAAAACTGTGGGTGTGCATGAGTCATGATGTTAACTGTCAATTAATAGGTAGAGACACCCTGGGGAAATTTTTTTTTCTTTCCCTAAATCAATCCTTCCATTTCCTTACAAATCTACATCTAGTTAAAGGAAATTGAACTACCTCCCTAGGTGCCCATTTCCGTCCATTCCAATGGCCATGGCCCTTGTCCAGGCCCTTGGCACCTGGGCCATTCCAATATCCCCCCAAGTGGACTGACTTCTTCCAGCCTTCCTCCTCTCCAACCCATCAGTCAAACAGCTTGGTTGGGGCATAACAACAATTCCCATTTGGAAAGCTCTTTTCTCTTTATGAAATGCTCCCCTCAAAACTGCTTCCTGATAGAGGCACTGGAGCAGTTGTTCTCCACAGTTTAAAAATGAGGAAACTGGCATTCTTACCCAGAGGTTCATAGCTCCTGGACTCCAGCCAAGTAGGTGGGGGCAGCTTGATGTGCAGTTGAGTTTGTCTTTCCTCCTCGAGGAGGACCGTGACATAAGGGAGATGATGACAGGACTTGCAATTGACTTTGATTTGAGGGAGGGAGGGTTGTGCAAGTCACCAGCCTCACTTTCTCCTCTAGAGCCATCTGGGTCCAGTGGTAAGATATAGATCAGAACGACTAGAGATGGCCCAGATGCAGTGAGAAACCTTGGATTTTTTAAGCTAAGGTCTTCTTAAGATCTCACTTTGAGTGAGGCAATGCCCATTCAGTGAATTGACCTCTTTAAGGAGTGAGTCGAAGGGCGACCCTTTATTTATTTATTTATCAACTCAATAAGCATTTATTTTTATAATTAATTAATTCATTTTTAGTTTTCAACATCCATTTCCATAAGATTTTGAGTTTTAAATTGTCTCCCCCTCCCTCTTCTTCCCCCTCCCCAAGATGGCATACAATCTGATATAGGCTCTACATATACATTCATGTTAAGCGTACTTCCCCATTAGTCACAGATGTAAAGAACAATTAGAACTAATAGGAGGAACCATGAGAATGAAGCAATAAAACAAAACAACAAAGGAAAAGGAGAGCAAATAGCATGCCTCCATCTGCATTCAGACTTCATATTTCTTTCTCTGAGTGTGGATAGCAATTTCCATCATGAGTCTTTTGGAGTTGTCTTAGATTCTTGCATTGCTGTGAAGAGCCAAGTTTATCAAAGTCAGTTATCCCATAATGTGGCTGTTACTATGTACAGTGTTCTCCTGGTTCTGCTCACTTCACTCAGCATCAGTTCATATAAATCTTTCCAAGTGTTTTTGAAGTCTGCCTGCTCATTATTTCTTATAGCACAATAGTATTCCATTACATTCATATACTAAAACTTGTTCAGCCATTCCCCAATTGATGGGTATCCCCTCAATTTCCAATTCTTTGCCACCACAAAAAGAGCTGCTATAAATATTTTTGTACATGTGGGTTCTTTTCCCATTTGTGTGATCTCTTTAGGATACAGCCCTAGAAGTGGTATTGCTGGGTCAAAGGGTGTGAACAATTTTATAGTACTTTGGGCATAGTTCCAAATTGCTCTATAAAATGGTTGGATCATTTCACAACTCCACCAATAATGTATTAGTGTTTCAATTTTCCTACATCTTCTCCAACGTTTATCATTTTCCTATTTTGTCATGTTAGCCAATCTGATTTATGTGATGTGATACCTCAGAGTTGTTTAGATTTGCATTTCTTTAATAAGTAAATTAATTTAGGTAGAATTGTCATTTTATTATATTAGCTCTTCTTACCTATGAGCACCTGATATTTTTTCCAATTATTTAGATCTGACTTTGTGTGGAAAGTGTTTAGTAATTGTATTCATATAGTTCCTGGTTTTGTTTTGGCAGGTAGACTCCCAAATATTTTATAAGGTCTATTGTAATTTTAAATGGAATTTCTCTTTCTGTCTCTAGGGATGATCCCTTTAATTAAAAAAAAATCAAACTGAGAGGAGAAGACCCTCAGGGTTGCTGGCCAGAAGAGAAACCCTATTTACCTTCACTCTGAACAAGGAGGGTCCAAAAAATAACCATGAAGTGGTGCTTGGGCAGGGACCTATTGTTGTCCTATCTATGAGCTCCAGATTGAATTGGGTTTAAGGCTTGGTCTTTGAGAAAGAAATGTAGCCAGTTAACCCTGAGAGGGAGATGGGACAATGAGCTGAGACTACTCTCAGGTTGTGTTTGTCCTTCGTTGTTGAAGAGGACCAGGACACCAGGGAGGTGATGCCATGACATGCAAGTGAATTGGGTTTAAGTGAGGAAGGGCTGTGCAAAGTCACCAGCCCCACTTTCTCCTCCAGCCACTGGGTCCAGTGGCAAGATATCCATCAGGACTGCTGGAGATGGCCCAGGATATAGTGCTGGATCTGGAGTTAGGAAGACCAGAGTTCAAATCCAGCCCAAGGTAATTCTTAACTGTGTAACCCTGTGCAAGTCACTTAACCTCTGACTGCCTCAGTTTCCTCATTTATAAAATGAGGATTCTACCACCACTCACCTTGCAGGATTGTTGTGAGAATCAATGAGATGATATTTGTGAAATGCTTAACGTAAATGCTCTGGGTCTTTGTCCCATTGCCTATCCATTTCTTTCTCTGTCTCTCTGACCTAATAAACTCCTTCTGATTCAACTGTCATATCTCTGCAGATGATTCCCAGATCTGCTTATCTAGCCCTCATTTCTCTTATAAGCTTAACATTTATACCTGAAAGTCCCATAGATGTCTCACCCTTGGCAAGTCCAGAACAAAACTCAAAAACTAGTTTTCCCCCTAAACTCGTGCTGAAATCCTCCCTTGCTGTTGATGGGACCAACATCCTTCTAGTCATTGAAGTTTTCAACCTTGGTGTCTTTTCCCATGATTCCCTCTCCCTCACACAATAACAATAACGATGATGATAAGTGCATTCATGTATTTCTTTAACATGTACAAATCACTTTACATAAGCTATCTCATTTCATTTTCAAAGTAACCCTGTGAGGTGACTGTTGTTATTATTCTCACTTAACAGACAGGGAAACTAAGGCTGAGGGGGATTAAGTAGCTTGTTCAGGGTCAGGGAGCTAGTTAGTGACCGAGGCAGGATTTGAAATGAGGCCTTTCTGTATCCAAGTCCAGGAATATCCCTAGTCGGCCCCTAGCCACAAGTTATAGATCTTGTCATTCTGTCTCCCTTACGTTTCTCATATCCAGTCCTTTCCCTCCACTCATACCACTCCCAGGACATTCCACTTCATCATTACCCTTCACCTGGAAAGTTACAAGTCTGCTTTTTAGTCTCCTTCCCTCATGGTCCATTCTTCATTCAGCCATTAAAGTGATTTTCCTAAAGTACGGTCTGACCACATCACTTCTCTACTCAGTAAACTTCCATGGCTCCCTATCACCTCCAGAATAAACACAGAATGCTGCTGGGCACTCCCAGCCCCCTCCTATCTTTCCAGGCTTCTTAGACCTTCTGCTCCAACACACACTCTTAGGTCCAGTGACACTGGCCTCTTGGCTATCCCACAAGTGAGACCCTTCATCTCCTGACTCCCAGCATTCTCTTTGGCTGTCAAAAAGGCCCGACATGTTCTCCCTCTTCTGTTCAAGCTGTTGATGTCCCTGGCTTCTCTTAAGTTCCAACTAAAATCCCATCTCCTATGGGAAGCCTTTTCCAGCCCCTCTTGATTCTGGTGTCTTGTAGTAGTATTTGTCGTTGTTCAGTCGTGTCCAACTCTGGAACTGGGGTTTTCTTGGCAAAGATACTGGAATAGTTTGGCATTTCCTTCTCCAGCCTATTTTACAGATGAAGAAACTGAGGCTAACAGGGTTAAGTGTCTTGCCCAAAGTCACGTGGCTAGTAACTGTCTGAGGCCAGATTTCAACTCATGAAGATGAGTCTTCCTGACTGAGGTCCATTGCCCTGTCCACTGTGCCACCTAGAAGCCTGTGATTCTAGTGCCTTCCCCTCTGTTAATTATTGGGGATGTATGGGGTGGTCAAACAAGACTGACACCTCTGATGTGAGGGCTTGCCAAGCCTTTTGCACAACTACTCACCCACCTTTGGTGTCCACCTTTCACCCAGCTCTCACCTGTGGCCCCAAGAAGCTGTAGCATGCACAGCAGCCACACTCTAGTAAAGCATGTTGGCCGATGGGCTAAACCAGCTTGAAGGTAATTGCCAGGCCCCAAACCCATCAGTGGGGTGGCTTCAGAAGCATGAGAAGACTTTCCCAGTTAGAATGAGTGGATAGGAACAATTTGTTCCAACGGGCTTTAGGGTGGCTGAAGCAGGCACTGTGGAGGGTTTAGAGCTTTGTGAGACACCAAAGATGCCAAGGTCATCCACTGCATCTTGGGCCATTGCCAGTCACCTTGACTTTTGTCTTGCCACTGAACTTTGATGACTCTGGAAGAGATAGTGAGGCTGACAACTTTGCGCAGCAACTCTGCCTCACTTAAATCCAATTCACACAATAGTCAAGATATCCCCCTGTGATGTCAGTGGTCCTCTTTGAAAACGAAGGACGAGCAACAACCATCTCCTCTCTACCAGTATCATAGATTGTTTATGCGTATTTCTTTGTTGTCTCCCCCATTAAGTTGCGAGCTCCTTGAGGGGCAGGGACCATCTTTTGCCTCTGTTGGTATCACTAGCCCTTAGCATATTACGGGGAACACTGTAGGTGATTAATGTTGATTAAATTATTAATAAATACTCATTGACTTAAGTTGTCAGAAGATTAATGAAGTAAACTATCCATGGGCTCAGCCCCAGACTAACTTGGGGGGGATGGAGTGAGTCGAAGACAAGGTAGTAAATTTTAGGATGTTTGCATTTGCCTTTGGGGAAGGGATGTCTACACTGATGAAGTCTGGGCTCTTGGAAACATTGACGGAAGGAAATGATGAACCAGCCCTCAGAAGTAATAAGCTTTCTTTGTCTCTGCTGTCATCATCGTTCTAAAAATTAAAGTTCACGGAGGTCTATTGCCCTCCCCACCGAATTGTCTTGTAAATACTTTGTGTGTGGTCTAGGATTTCTCTGTGTACTCCCGTCTTGGCTTCCTCAGGAGAACATGAACTCCTTGAAGCCTGGGATGTTTTTCTAGCAATCTTTGTATCTCCATCGCCTGGCAAAGACCCAGCCATACAGTATTGGATTGACAAATGTTTATTGATTAATGTGTGCTGATTGAAAAGTTGCTTAGGGATCTGCCACGTGAGTGATGGCAAGTTGACTTCCCCTGTGCAGATGGCAGCCCTTCTACAGCCTAGCAGACAGTCATCTAAGTGGTGGCAGTGACCAAGTGCTATATTGATCACTGGGTATCCATCTTGGCAAGAAGCCTCACTGGACTTTGCTACATTGGTCTTGGGATAACATCAAGTTCCTAGTCCCAAGTGGCACAGTGGATAGAGTTTGGAATTTGGAATCAAAAATATCTGAGTTCAAATCCTGCCTCAGACACTTGCTAGCTGTGTGACATTAGGCAAGACACTAAGCCTCTCTCAGCCTCAGTTTCCTCATTTGTAAAATGGGAATAATTACCTTACCTACCTTGTTGTGAGCTTTAAATGAGATAGCATACAGACCTTGCAACATTCTATAAATCTGTGCTCTTATTATGTGTGGGGAGTCCAGCGCAGGACCCCTGAGCGAGGTCGGAGGTCCTCCAGAGCCCAGGGCTGCCTGCATAACCCAAGAGAGAGTCAGAGGAGGGGCACATCTGTGATGCACTGTCTAGTTTGAAGGAGGGAAAATACAAATGCACAGACACACACACACACACACACACACACCTAGGGGACCATTTGGCATGTATGTGCCATTTACAGGCAGATGACAGCATGATGTGACAGAGAGGCCAGCATTTCTCACTGAACCCCTTCTCTGAGGCTTTGGCCACAGGACATACATCCCACAGTTCTTCTGACCATTCCTTTTCCAGCCTGGTTAACCCCAGTGGGGTGTCAGGACAAGCTCATTAACACATTCTGAGATTTATTGTTTTGGCTTTGAATGAAGATAATGAAGATTTTGGAAGCTGCTTCAAGCACTTGTATCCTGCCTTCATCCCTGCATTGCATCAGCAGAAGAAAATCCCCCTTAATCTCTTGCTAATATAATTAGGTTAATCACCTTGTTTTAAATGCATAATCCCATTACAATGAAATAGGGAGTCAGTAGGCGTGTTTACCAGGCTCCTTAAAGCCCTTTCTTGGGGGATGCCCCATGGAATCTCCTGGCTGAGACCTTGGGGAGGAGCAGATCCATTTCCAAGGACAGTTTCCAAGCAGTAGAGTTTCTTAATCCTGCTGCCGCCCCCCCCCCCCACACCTGACCAGGCAGAGATGGTAGTCACTCACGCCACTGATTGCTGCTACTTTGTCCCTCCTGACTGCAATGTTAGTCAGCAGAATAGAGAATCCTTGGAAGGTCCACAGTGGAGCAATGGAGAAGATGGACATTTGGGAAAATTGAACAAAAGTAAAGGGGGAGCTTTTTTTGGGGGTAAAGGGGAAGGGGGAGGGGGGGAGAGAGAGAAGAAGAAGAAGAAGAAGGAGGAGGAGGAGGAGGAGGAGGAGAGGAAGAAGAAGAAGGAGTTAATAGTTTTGTTCCAGCATATGGAGGCTTATTAGATTATTAGATAAAAATGCCCTTCTCCCCAGACAATAGAGCAAGAAGAAATAGTGTTTAAAGTCTAGCATGAAGGATCTTAGCTCAGTTAGGATGGAATGTTGGAACGTAAAGGTAACCAAGCCAGGAATGGATTGTAGTGTGTGTGTGTGTGTGTGTGTGTGTGTGTGTGTGTGTGTGTGTGTGTGTGTGTGTAGCTGGGTCTATTGTGTGGAAAAATGAGAATATCAGCCTTTTGCAGGCTCCTTGGGGTGGGGAGGGAACTGAACTGATATTCTGATTACCTACTAAATGAGAGAGAACCTCAGAGAGAAGACACTAGTTGGGGTGGGGGCAGAAAGGGCCACCTGTGAGAGACTGGCTAAGAGCTGAGATTGAAGGAGTCCAGGAAAATCAAGAGACAGAGGCGAGGAGGCCTGGACCTTGTGTCCTGCCCAAGTCTCTTTGAATGACCATGTGCTGTCCTTGAGAAAATAGTATCGTTAGGCACATTGCAGAGGTCTCTCTATTCTGGGTGCTGAAAATATCTGTCTTTGTGTTTGTGCACAGGATCTGCATCTCAGGTGGAGAGTCACCTCATGCCTCTGCTACCTGCTCAGGTCACGAGAGTCACTGCTGTGGCTACACCTGCGGTGACCTTCATGACTGCCGATCTAATGGAACAGGCATCACCAGGTAGGTCAAGTGGGCTTTCCTAATCAGTTGGAAGCTTGGGCTGTTTGGCTGCCTTTATTCTCCTGAGGATTTGTAGCCCACTCCCAGCCCCACCCAGAGCAGATTTCTGGTCTGCACTTCTGTCTGAAGCAGCACAATCCATATCAGCTTGTCTAGGGCAATGTAGCCTATGCCTTGCAGCAAATGCAGTCGCTAACCCAGCAGGAAGTGGGCTGAAAGGAGTTTGATGAGCTTCTGGGTCTTCATCCCCTCCCAGTTCCTGTGCTAGTAGATAACACAGGTGCATTATAACTCTTACCACACCTGTGTCTCTGCCATTCCACAGATTGATTTCTTTTTTGGGGAATCTGATGTCACATGGCTCTATAATGATCTCTTTTACTGAATATCTTTCAGACTGTCTGCCTAGAGACAGAGAGTAAATCATGGAGTCTACTTTCTGGGAATATTAGCACAACCTTGAAAGCCTAGCTGAAGAATTATCCATTGGCATTTCCCTCTAGCCTGCCATCCCCATAAGTGCCTCCATCACACACCTCAGGAGTGAGAAAGACGCTTTCAAGTAGTGACTCAAGCACTTCTAAGGTTACTTGGCCATAGGTCGTGCCCTTGTGGAAAATTAAAATATGGTAACAGGCGTATTTGTGATTGGAGGGTCAGAGGCATGTGGGATCTGGTAGAGTTGGTAGTGCTTGGAGCCGGGGTCAGGGGACTTGAACCTCAATTCCCAGTTCCTCAGTTTCTCAATTCCAATCTTTCCTTGCTACAATATGGATGTGAACTTGTGACTTGCTTTTCTCATCTGTAAAATGATGAAGCAGGCCTATATGATTTTTAGAATTTCTTTTATTTCATTAAATATTTCCCAATTACATATAAAAAATTTTTAAATCATTTTTAAAATTTTTGTTTTCAAAATCTTTCCCTCCCTGCTGCCCTCCCCCTCCTTGAGAAGCCAAACAGTTTCATATCAGTCATACGTGAGAAGTCATGCAAAACATATTTCCTTATTAGCCGTGTTGAGAAAGAAAACAAGCAAAATTAAAGAATAAAGAAGCATACGTTCAATCTGCATTCAGTTCTCTCTCTTTTTTCATCATGGCTCCTTTGGAATTGTCTTGATCAGAGGAGCCAAGTCTTTCCCAGTCGATCATCATTACAGCCTTGTTGTTTTGCTCACTTCACTTTGAATAAGTTTACGTAGGGTTTCCTGAAACCATCCTGCTCGTCATTTCTTATAGTACAATAGTGTTCCATCACAATCATATGCCACAAATTGGTTAACCATTCCTAATCGATAGATATCCCTTAGATTTTTAATTCTTTGTCCCCACAAAAAAAGCTGCTCTAAATGTTTTTGTTCAAATAGAACCTTTTCCCTCTTCTTTGATCTCTTTGGGACACAGACCCAATTGTGGTATTGTTGTGTCAAATGGTATACACAGTTTTATAGTCTTTTGGGCACAGTTCCAAGTTGTTCTCCAGAATGGTTGGTCTAGTTCACAGTCTCACTTTCCTACATGCCCTCGATTTGTCATTTTCTTGTTCTTTCATCTTAACCAATCTGATAGGTTATTTTAATATAAAGTTATTTTAATTTGCATTTCTCTAATAAGTAGTTATTTAGAGAATTTTTATATGACTATTGATAGCTTTGATTTCTTCATCTGAAAACTGCTTATTCATATCCTCTGATTATTTATCAACTGGAGAATGGCTTTTATTTTTTATAAATTAGGCTCAGTTCACTATATATTTGGAAAATGAAGACTTTATCAGAGAAACTTGCTGTATTTTTTTATAGTTTTTTGCTTGCCTTCTAATCTTGGATACATTAGTTTCATTTGTGCAAAAGCTTTTTAATTTCATGTAGTCAAAATCATCTACTTTACATCCTGTTAATATTCTCTCTCTCTCTCTCTCTCTCTCTCTCTCTCTCGCTCTCTCTCGTTTGGTCATAAACTCTTTTATTATCCATAGATCTGACAGGTAAATTTTTCATGTTCCCCTAATTCACTTATAATAGCATCCTTTATGTCCAAATCATTTACTCATTTTACCCTTATCTTGGTATATGATATGAAATGTTACTCTATGCCTAGTTTCTGCCTAATTGCTTTCCAGTTTTCTAGCAATTTTTGTATAATGTTGAGTTCCCACCCCAACAGCTTAGATCTTTGGGTTTATCAAGCACTATATTACTTTGGTCATTTCCTACTGTGAATTGTGTATCTATTCTATTCCACTGATCCACCACTTTATTTTTCAGCCAGTAGCAGACTGTTTTGATGATTACCACTTTGTAATATAGTTTGAAATCTGAAACTGATAAACTGCCTTCTTTAACATTGTTTTTTCAATGATTCCCTTGATATTCTCGACCTTTTGTTCTTCCAGATGAATTTGGTTGCTGTGTTTTCGAGCTCTATAAAACAGTCCTTTGGTAGTTTGATCCTAAATGATTTCTAAGGTATCTTCAAGATCCATTTCCCTTCAAGGAATCCTATGACATGATCCCCTAGAATCAGCCCTAGACAAAAACAATCATTGTTTTCTATGCCCTACTTTCTACCTTCTTTATATGGCCTCCCTGGACTATCTCATATCTAAATTGTTGTTTATTCATCTTTCAGTTGTTTCGGTTGTGTCCAACTCTGTGAGACCCCATTTGGGGTTTTCTTGGCAAAGATACTGGAATGTTTTGCCATTTCCTTCTCCAGCTGATTTTATAGGTGAGGAAACTAAGCAAATAGGGATAAAAGCCCAGGGTCACACAGTTAATGTCTGAGACCAGATTTGAACTGAGGAAGATGGGTCTTCCTGACTCTAGGTCTGGTGCTCTATCCATTGAGTCACCTAGCTGCCCCCTATGTATAAAGCCACCAGTTTTTTGTATGCTGCTTCCTAGAGGTTCATCTGAGGACAGTAATACCATTTTAAAAATAGAGATCAAAACTAATTCCATGGTAGGAGAAAGGATGAAATGAGAAGGCTGGGTATGTCATTGAAATAATTCTCATCTGACTTGGTTAAAGAAGCTATTAACTCTGGGGAAAAATAAACAGGAGGGGGAGTAAAATAACAGACCTCAACAAAAACTACCTCAATTTTCTATGGAAATTCAAGTCATGTAAATAAAGAAAATAAGAAGACAAAAGAAAGGTAAAATTGTCGGCTACCAAAATCCTGATCTTGGTTTCATATACAGAGATTCAGAAGTCAAAAGCAACACTATTCTAGAATAGAAATGTCCTTGGAGTGTCCTTTATAACAATGAAAAGTTAGGAGAATGAGATTACTGAACAACCTTGATAAATGACACAGTGAAACAGATAATTTTGTGAATGTTTAAGGAAGTCACTTGAAGGGGGTTAATAAATAGATAGAAACTGGCAAAAATCTGTTAAAGTCACAAATGTAACCAAATGTCATCTCCATTGATAAGTGTCGTCACTATGTTTGGCTTTTAATACCATATTCCAGAAACTGTTGCAAGAGGAAGTAGAAATAGACAGAGGAAACAGCTTAGAAAAAAAAAATCAACAAACAACAATGATAACAATTGGGCTAGATCACATGTAGAGAAAGGAGGACTGTGTTGGAGGTGACAAATTAGGAGATAATGGAGCCAGATTTGGAAGTGACCTCAGTTGTATCTTGGCACAATAAAAAACAGCACTGACTCTGAAGTCAGAGGTTTGAGTAATCACCTTCATGAAAACATTTCCTATGTGATGTCGAGCAAGTTACTTCATCTTCCTGAGCCAAGGTTTCCTGGTGTAAAATGCAGGGTTTGGAACAATTCACTACTGAGGGCCCTTCCAAGCCTAAATCTGTGATAAAATGAGTTCTATGGACCATCTAGTCCCACAGATCCTTGAGAAAACATCTCCACCATAGCATATCTGATGAGTGATCACCTACATTTTCTGGAAATCCTCAAGGGAGGAGAATTCATTACCTCCTCAGGAAGATTGTACTTTTAGATTCTTTTAACTGTTAGAAGAATATTTCTTATAACCAGCCTAAATTACTTTCTTGTAACATCACAGAGTCACAGTGGAAACCATCACAAAGGCATCTAGTATGATTCCTATGTAAAGAGAGATTCTTACTACAACACATGTGTCAAATGATCATTCAGTCTCTACTTGAATACCTTCCATCTTTATTTAGGGGGGAGATGGGAGCCAAAACACAAAAGCCAGGACACTGCACTTTGTAAACGTTCTAATTTTAAGATGTTGTCACCTTCCCCCCTCTCTTTACTGACATCTACTTTCAATTTCTTCTTCTTCTTCTTCTTCTTCTTCTTCTTCTTCTTCTTCTTCTTCTTCTTCTTCTTCTTCTTCT
>NW_020954623.1:3632613-3697626 GCF_900497805.2 Vombatus ursinus | reverse complement strand
CTTCTTCTTCTTCTTCTTCTTCTTCTTCTTCTTCTTCTTCTTCTTCTCCTTCTTTTTGCAATGTACTCATCCCTTTTTCAATACTCTTTGTTATGTTCCTCTGTAGCTAAGTAGAAGAAATTCATGAGATTATCTTCGTTTTTCTACCTACTCAGAGTCTTTTCTATGACATGCCCCTAACTGAACAGAAGGCTCCAAATGAGAACCTTTGCTCAGGGCAGAAACTAGTAGGACTATAATGTTCCTTGCCCTGCCCATAAGATCTAACTTAAGGTAGCCTAATAAGTTCAGGTCCACTTTGTGTGCTGCTATATTACACTCTCCAAATGATCCTGGCATTCCCTTAAAGTCCCACAACATCATCAGAAAATTTGCTGTCTGACTACAGATGCCCCACTCTAAACTGCTAGACTTGATTGAACCCTATTACACACTTTTTTTTTTGAGACTTCCTCATCTTCTATCTTGCCTGTAAGGGTCTGTTCAAATCTTGACTTTGTCATCCTTTAGGTGAATTATTCCTCCTAGCTTTGTGTAATAAAAAAATAAAATGTTAGGCATGCTACTTATCCAAATGATTGATAAAAATATTATACAGCACAGTATCAGTCTCTGATCTCTGGAACACTACACTGGAGACCTCTTTCCACATTCAGCATAAAATATTACTGGGTATGATTTGGAATCAGCAATTCGAATTATTCTGAAACTAATTGTTCATGTAACTAACAACATGCCTCCATATCATCCATAAGAATAACATGAGAGACATTAATAAAAGGTTTGCTAATACTTAGATAAATTATCTCTATAGCATTTTAAAAAATTGAAGAACCAATTCTTAAAATGTTTGCAAAGGGGGAAAATCCAAGTGGTTAGAAAAAAAAAAGTTTGTTTTTTTTTAAGCAAGTATTGTTACATCTCAGAGGTAATTAAGAAAGCATAAAATTATATTTTTTACAGTAATTTAACAACAGGAGTAGCTTTTTAATGACTTTCTGATTATAAATATCTTA
This sequence comes from Vombatus ursinus, assembly GCF_900497805.2. Taxonomy (NCBI): domain Eukaryota; kingdom Metazoa; phylum Chordata; class Mammalia; order Diprotodontia; family Vombatidae; genus Vombatus; species Vombatus ursinus. Next base: position 3,696,610 of record NW_020954623.1, on the reverse strand, counting down.
TGAGCATAAAATGGGAATGCATATTGACAAAACATTTGCCACAGTCAACGACAATGTCCAGCATAGAAACCAAATGGAAAAGGCTCTCCCCATAGATATAAGAACATGGGACAAAGGCTCTCATTCATTTTCTTCAGATATCCACGAAAGATCAAGTGGTATTTTGAATGTTAAGTCAAGTGCCCAGAGAAGGTTATATGTCAGAGTTTTATAAAACAAGAAGGCAGGCAAAGGTATTATCAGTATTGTTAGAAGGAATTGCCAGATAAATGTAATCACAGACCCATAAAATTCTTCACCATGCCATAGGTATTTTTTCGTTTCTTCTCTTTTCCCCCCACTGAAGCAATTATGCTTTAGGAAATGCTATCCACTGCCATTTAATAGACAAAGGTAGGAAGCATAAGTGACGTCTTAAGGATTCACCACGGGATTTTCATGGACTTCAAACAGAGCTATAGGAGTTTCCATAAGCCCTTTATAAATATGCCCTATCATCATCGTTATTGTTGTTGTTGTCGTCATTAACATATTGTTGTAATTGTCAATACTGGTTTATGTAGGCAATGTATAATTTTGAAAATATTCATTCATTTCGTTTATATTGTCACTTTTATTGGCTAAATGTCTACTAACAATTGCTTAATTTCATGTTGATTGGGTGTGCATTTGCCCTCTTCAGTTTTGAAATTGGAAATTTGTTTTTGTCTTTTTTCTTGCTTTATTTTTTTTAATCAAATTAGTCAATGGTTTGTTGATTTTTATTTTTTCTTTTTTTTTCATAAAACCATCTCCTAATTTTATTTCTTAGTGCATTTTTATTTTAACTTTCAACTTTATTAATCTCTCCTTTGATTTTCAGGATTCTTATTTTGGTGTTTAATTGGGAATTTTAAATTTGTCATTTTATTTTTTCCTTTTTTTTTAATATTTCCATACCTCATTCACTGAACTGCTCTTTCATTTATTGATGTAAGAATTTAGAGATATTAAATTTCTGTTAAGTGTTCCTTTGGTTGCATCCCACATATTTTGGTGTGTTATCTCATTGCTGTAATTACCTTTTAAATGAAATTATTGATTGTTTCTATGATTTATTTGACACACTCATCCTTTAGTATTAGATTATTTAGTTTCCAATTCATTTTAGTCTATGCTTCAAAGGCCTTTTATTGAATGAATTTTTTTTTATTGTATTATAGTCTAAAGAGGGTGAATTTAATGTGTTTTTTTTTTTTTTTTTTTTTTTTTTTGCTTTTCTGCATTTGTGAGATTTTTAAGTCCTAATTCATGGCACATTTTTATGGAGGTGTTATACACTGCTGAAATATAGGTATACTCCTTTCTATTTCAATTCAATTTCCTCCAGAGGTCTCTCATAACTAACATTTCTAAAATTCTATTAATCTACTTCCATCTTTTTTTTTATTTTATAGTTATGTTTATCTATGTCTGAGAGGCATAAATTGAGGTTCCCCACTAGTATAGTTTTACTATTTCCTCCTAAAACTCATTTAACTTTTCTTTCAGGAATATGGATCCTATGCTATTTGATGCATATGTGTTCAGTACTGATATTAATTCATTATCTAAGGTACCTTTTAGCAAAATGTTGTTTTCTGATTATAGCTTTTAATGAGGTCTATTTTTTTGTTTTGGCTTTGCCTGTGATCATGTTTTCTCCTCCTGCCTTTTTAACTTCAGTTGAAGCATAAGAGAGTTTGCTCTAGCCCCTTATTTTAACTCTCTGTGTGTGTTTGTTTCTTTTTTAAGTATATCTCTTATAAACAACAACAACAACAACAACAACAACAACAAATGATTGGATTTTGGTTTCTAATCCATTCTGTTATCCTCTTCCCATTTTATAGACGATTTCATCTGACTCACATTCACACTTATTATTGCTAATTTTATGTTTTTCTCCACCCTATTCTCTTATATTTCTCCTCCTTTTATTCTGTACCTTCCTCAGTTGTCCGTTTTGCTTCTGACTACTGCTCCCCTTAATTTATCCTCCCTCTTATCACTCTCATTTTTCTTGGTTCCTTTACCTCCTTCCTTATTGGGTAGGATGACTTCCTATAGACACATGTATGTGTGTTTATCCTTCTCTCCTTGAACTATTTCAGATGACAGTGAGGATTAAACATTGCCTGCTCTCCCCACCCCCAACCCACTCAATTTTCCCCTCCATTGCAAATGTTTTTCCTTATGTACCTCTTTTATGTGTGAACTTTTCTTCCTTTCTCTCCCTTACCTATTCTCTCAGTAGATTCCTCTTTATCACCTTTATTCTTCTTTTGAGATCATCCTAACATAATAGAAACATAGTCATTTCCTCTCTCTAAGTAGACTCCTTTTAACTGCCCTAATAATGATAAGGTTCTTAGAGGTTTCATGTATTATATTCCCATACGGAAATGTGAATATTTTAATCTTATAAAGTCTTAAAATTTCTCACTTTGTGTTTACATTTTTTCATGCTTCTCTTCAGCCTTGTGTTTGAATGTAATAGTTTTTTCTATTCAGCTCTCATCTTCTCATCAGAAATGCATAAAAAGGGGCAGCTAGGTGGCACAGTGTGATAGAGCACTGGCCCTGAAGTCAGGAGGACCTGAGTTGAAATCCAGCCTCAGACCAAACATTTGATACTTACCAGCTGTGTGACCCTGGGAAAGTCGCTTAATCCCAATTGCCTAAAAAAGAGAAAGAAAGAAAGAAATGCACAAAAGTCCTCTGTTTCATTAAATATCCATTTCCTCCTCCCCCTTGCACGATTATACTCAGTTTCGCTGAGTAGGTTATTCTTGGTTGTAATGCTAGCATCTTTGTCTTCTGGAAAATCATATTCCAAGTCCCCTGCTTCTTTATTGTGGTAGTGGCTAGATCTTGTGTGATCTTATTTTGAATTGTTTCATTCTGACAGCTTACAGTATCATGTCCTTGACCTGGAAACTTTGGATTTTGGCTATAATATTCCTATAAGCTTTCATTTTGGGGATTTCTTTCAGGAAATGATTGTTGGATTCTTTCAATTTCTATTTTTCATGTCATTCTATGACATGTGGATCATTTTCCTGTCTTGAAATTTCTTAAATTTCTTGAAATTTGATGTCTACTTTATATATGTATACATATATGTATATATGTATGTGTGTATATATATATATGCTTTAGTCCAATAATTATTAAATTTTCTCTCTCCCCTAGATCTATTTTCCAGATTAGTTGTTTTTCCTGTGAGATATATCATATTTTCTTCTATGCATTCAGTCTTTTGCCTTTGTTTTATTGTTTCTTGATGTCTCATGGAGTTATTAGCTTTTGCTTGACCCATTCTAATTTTTAAGAATTATTTTATTCAGTGAGGTTTTGTACCTCTTTTACCATTTGGCCAATTCTGCTTTTTAAGGAGTTATTCCTTTTAGTATTTTTGTGCCTCTTTTACCAAGCTGTTAATTGTCTTTTCATAATTTTATTTAACAGTTCTCATTTCCCAATTTTTCATCTACCACAATTTCATTTTTTTTTAATTATTATTTTTTGCTCTTCTAAAATATATCTTTCTTCAGCCCAAGATTACATGGCTAGCAAGTGTCTGAGGTTAGATTTGAACTCATGTCTTCCTGACTCCAGGTCCTTTCTATCCACTGTAGATATGTAGAATTTCTACGATTAAGTAATTAAATCCTAGAATCTCAGAAATGGTAGAGACTTCAGAGAATAGTTAATGCAAGTCAATGCAAGAGCACCCTCTGTATAAAATAGCCAGCTGAGGGTCATCTAGACAGTCATGCAAAGATGGGGAAACTACTACCCCTTGAGGCATCCCAAGCCACTTTGGGGCAGCTCTCATTGGTAGGATTTTTTCCCTGATATTAAACCCAATGTCTCTCTTCAAGTCTTCCCCATTGTTCCTTGTTTTGTCCTCTGGGGTCAAAGACAACAATTCTGATTCTTCTTCCCAATGACATATATTTACATCCTTAAAATACAACCATGATTTTCCACATCTTCTCTGCTCCAGGTTAAATAACCCAAGTGCACATAGTTTGATCAGCAGGGTCTTCACTCCTCTGGTCACCCTTCCTTAAATGCTCTCCAACCTACCAATATTCTTCCTAAAATGGAAGAAATTGATATGAATGTTACCCTCCATATATGGTCTAATCAATGCACTTTCCTGATCCCCAATATTAGGACTCTTCTAAGGCAGCCTGCCCTCACATTAGCTTTTTAAATTGTTTCCCTGTGATATCAGACTTTGGATTCCTACCAACCTCACAGCAAGCCACCAAGATCCCCAGTTCTTTGATCATGTGACCTCTAGCCACACCTGTTGATATGCTCTGTCCAGACACATTTGGCAAAACTGATTTGTTCATAGTTCTGTGACAGGAGGGGGTTCTGAGAGGGGGAGACAGGCTGAGTTGCATTTGCAAGGCATAAAATTGCACGGAGGGAGGGAGTGAAGCAAAACTTGGCTGGACCTTTCTTGAGGTAGTGGTTTAGGAGAGGCCATCACCCCACCAGACAGAGCACTCAGAGAATTCCCTGAAGAACTTTTCATTGTGTGTGGAGTCAGGAGCTGAATGGCTAGTGAGGCTCTGGAGCAGATTCTGAGAGAGGAAGAAGGGAAGGGCCTCGAGATGAGCCCTAGTAGCTTACTTCTGAAATTGGGACGAAATGAGATAATTAACAACACGCTTCTTTGGCCATAGCAGCCGATGGGAATTAAGAACAGGCATGCAGTATCCATCCAAGTTAAAACTGAGAGGGTTATAGCTTCCCAGTATGGTTCATCATACTGTCTGAACCTGAGGAAGGTGTTCCAGGCCCTTGTGTCCCTACTTTGTGAATCAGCTGGGTGGTGCAGTGGATAGAGCACTGAACCTGGAGTCAGAAAGATCTGAGTTGAAATCCTGCCTCAGACACTCCCTAGCTGTATGACCTTGGGAAAGTCACTTAACCTCTCTTTGCCTCAATTTCCTAAACTGCAAAATGGGAATGAAAATAGTAACTATCTCACAGGGTTGTTGTGAGATATTTGTTTAAAAAAATGCTTAGCATAATGTCTGGCACATGGTAGGCACCATCAAAATGCTGATTCCTTTCTCTTCCCTACCCATGAAAATAAGAAATTATGTCAATGGTCTGAGCCTTTGTTCGCTGCAATAATCAAATTTTGACAAGTTTCAAGATCTTTTGTGGATAAACCTAGTTTAATGAACCTTTATAGTGTGTGTGTGTGTGTGTGTGTGCGCACATCAGTGTAAGTGCAGTTGTGCTTGTGAGTGTATTGGTGTGGACAGGTGCTGGACATATGGTTGCTAGGATGTGGCTCCTCCTCCATGAAGCATGACTGGTGCTTTCCTGGAACAGCGGCACAGGAGAGGCAGTGATGGGACAGGACAGGAGAAGTCCCAAAGCAAAGGTTCTTTCAGGGCCTGGTCTCTGGTGTGGGCAGCAAAGAGTTTGGCAGAGGTTGGGCATAGATGGAGGCAAAGAACTAGATCCAGTTTCTGCCTTTTCCAGTAGAGTGAAAGTACTTCAATGGCATCGGTTATTTCCTGTTGTCTTTGTACAAACAATATTGAGCCCAGTGGCAGGTATGGCATTAGTGCTTACCCAGTGACTGCTCTCTAAGAGATTCTATTGGTATCAATTGTTTTTATAATGCCTAGATTTCCCCTTCTTTCCTGATCCCCTCTCCCAGAGAACCATCCTTTATTAACTAAATTAAAAGAGAGAGAAAGAAGAAGCAGAAGGAGAAGGAGAAAAGCTGAAAAACACACTTAAGGTTGGAAGCTTGATTGAGAAAGAATGTTCCACACCTGTGAAGCACAGCTTTGCAGAAAAGTGGGGGTGGGGGAGAAGGGAAGAGGGAAAGGAGGGGAAAGAGAAGGAGGGGGTGGGGGGAGGGGGGAGAAGAGGAGGAAGAAAAGGACCAGGAGGGAAACATTTTCTTCTGTCTCTTCTTTAGGGCCAAGGTGGTTCTTTGTCATTTTCCACCTTTATCTTCTGTTGTTTTGTGGTTGTTGCTTTTTATGTTACTGAAGTGATTTGTATATAGTTTTTTGTGTCATTTATTAGACGCAGCATCACTTCACTGTGTCCTTACATGCTTTCCCTTATTCGTTGTTTTTTTTTTTCTTTACAGCATAATAATATAATAATCTATTGTCTGTATGCACCATAATGTGCATTCACTGGACATCCACTTCATTTCCAGTTCTTTACTACCACCCTAAAAAATGCTATAGATACTTGGTATATATGGAGTATTACTTTTAATCAAAGGCTGACTAATTATTGATTGATACATGGAAAGAATGAGCATTTAAAAATGATTAGCTATTTACATGGAAATGATTTGCTAGTTATCTGAGAACTATTTTTAGCTCTAATGGAGGCCGAGTCGGCTTTTGGGACCGCTGTACATTTTGATTGATAGATGAATTCCCTGGCATCCCTTAACTGAATGGAGGCCGTGACCCAACATCCAGAGGCTTGCTGGCAGGAATCTATCCTAACAAGCCACAGTTTCATTGTATGCCCAGGAAGAAGGACCTGTTGATGCCCAAACAAAATGTGGGATGAATTCTTAGCTGTTGGCAATAACATTTTAAAGAATCATCACATGGATATACAAATAAGCTGATGGCAACGTCTCCAATTGGAAGCTACCAAGAGGATGACATGAGGAGTACTCTTTTTTTTTTGTGAGACAATTGGGGTTAAGTGACTTGGCCAGGGTCACACAGCTAGTAACTGCCAAGTGTTTGGTCTGAGGCCGCATTTGAACTCAGGTCCTCCTGACTCCAGGGCCGGTGCTCTATCCACTGCACCCCCTCGCTGCCCCGATGAAGAATACTCCTACCCCTGGCCATTGTCTAACTGCTGCTGGAGGCTCAGTTTCCCCCAGAAAGCATCAGTTCTAAATCCTCTTGGACAAAGGTTAACGAATGATCATCCGGCAGAGGGTGTCTTCCATTCATCCGCTAGGACGAACTGGAGAAGTGGACCTCACAAACTGGATTGATGCTCATTCATGGGCCTATAAAACCAGGATGATTTTTACCATTGTGTTATGATAATTGCTCTCCATCTACATCGACTGTGGTAATTGTTATTATGAAGTTGGCAAGTCACGCGCACCCCGCTTGTTTACTCCGTCACTTCAGGGGGTGACTCACACTGTTCAGTGCCCTCATTTGCATAGAAGAAAAGCAATCTGACTGTTTCTCACGTGCGTCCCTGGCATTCTTCTTTAAGAAGGTGCGTCGGGGTCACAGGAGGGAGACGGTGGGATCCGGGGATTGAGAGCGCCCGGAGCCTCGGAGAGGGGGAGGACATTAAAACTCGATTGTGGTAGACCACCGATGTGCATTCTCTGAGTGCGTGCTGCGGCACAGCCCCTTTGAGATGATGATGTTGCAAAGCGGGACTGCTTGCTACAAAGTGTTCACACGCGGCCTCGGTCCGCTGGCCAGTGAGGCATTGGGCACGTGCAGCCCTGTGGGGTTTCTTCAGGCATGCAATGGCCCTTTGCTTTACTCTTGCATAAACTGGGATATTAAGCAAAGCGAGGAAGGAAGCGTGGTCCACTGGAGCGAGGTCGGGAGGAACCATCCTCCCCCTCTGGGGCTTGGCACTTTGGTTACCACCCCAGGCTTTGGCGTGCTCACCCAATCCCTCTGGCTCTTCATCTGTGTTCTTGCAGCCCTCCTTTTTTCTCCTTCCTTTCCGTTCCCCACGTGTCTGTTGAATGCAAGCAGGCATGGGCTCAGACGTGGAGAATGCACGGCCCTTAGCTGGCTTTTGGGAGTCTTCTTTTCCTTCCTGATGACGATGAAGCCCAGTGAAAGCTCCACCCTGGCTCTCGACCCACGCCCACATTGAAGGAAGTTTCCGTCAGGCCAGGAGTCTGGGGTGTTGCACACCGTCCTACTGTGCACTCCCCCAGAGGTCAGGGTGACATTTTTCCGAGGACAAATTCTCTGGGGATTTGAACGCACACCCTGAGTACCTATCTGCCTAGCCGCTAGACAGGTCACACTTCTGGACCAGGAGGTTCACCCTGCCTCCTGCCCTTCAGCTCAGTTTAGTTCTCAGAGGGAAGGCAAAAGTGGGCAACGAGGGAACGTCTTTTCCTTGGAACGTTAAAGTTATTTGTTTCTGAGTCATTCCGCTTTCCTGCCTTCTGCTGCATTCCCCACACGGGCTCTTTCAGCTGAGCCATGGAAGCAGCCGCAAGGATCCAGTTAGACATTGGATGATAATCACTTCACTGTTTCTGTTCAGGCTTGAAGAGAACTTTATCGCAACAGGTCCGAGGGTACACATGTGAATCAGCTAAATTGATAGAATCATTGGCCCAGTTGAGGTTTGAATGTGCCACTGCATTGCCTCTTGGGGAGCTCTGGCATGTGAACTCTATTCCCCCATAATGATTGTTTCAGGGGGCAGCTAGGTGGTGCAGTGGATAGAGCACGGGCCCTGGATTCAGGAGGACCTGAGTTCAAATCTAGCCTCAGACACATAACACGTACTAGCTGTGTGACCCTGGGCAAGTCACTTAACCCCTATTGCCCAATCAAAAAAAAAAAAGATTGTTTCAAAAATAAAGAAAAAGGAAGAGGGATGTGAACAAACATTTATGTAGCATCTGCTATGTGTCAGGCATTGTGCTAAGTGCATTACAACAATTACCTCATTTGGTCCCCACAACAGTTTGAGTAAACTGAGGCAAACATAGGTAAAGAGACTTACTCATGGTCACACATTAAGTATTTGCAGATGGATTTGAACTCAGGGCTTCCTGACTCCAGACCCAGTGCTCTATGTATTGTGTGGCCTCTAACTGCAACAGAGGTTACATGAAGAACATTTAAAGAAACACGGGCATCTTGCCCTCGCCACAAAATCCCAGACTGCCAAATGCAACTGGACTCAGTGCCGGGTCATCAAAGAAGGGGAATGTTTCCAAATGAAATGTTTTTAACTGAATTTTGTTCCAGAATGAGTAGACTGGCCTATTAGAAATTCTCTTAAAGATCTGCCTTAACCTCAGATCACTCTGATCCCAAGGCTTGGTCACTGTTTGGGCCCTGATTGACTCAGAATTAATGGAAATAACAACTGTTTCTGTTTTGACCAGAAGCCCTGAGGGTCTCCTCTCCCAGATCTGTTTTTTTTTTTTTTTTAAGAGGCCATTCTTTGCCTCATTTTTTATTATGCCTTAATCACCGAATGGGCATCGCTTCAGTCAAACTGAGACCTGCTAAGGACCTTAGCTTGAAAAGACCAAGGTCTCCCGCTGCATCCTGGGCCCTCTCCAGTCGTCCTGATCCATATCTGGTCCCTGGACCCAGATGGCTCCGGAGGAGAAAGTGAGGCTGGTGACCTTGCACAGCCCTCCCTCACTTAAACCCAATTCACTTGTCCTAGCATCACCTCCCTGGTGTCCGGGTCCTCTTCGACAACAAAGGACAGACAGTACGAATTCTATACCTGGTAAAGGGCTCAAGTTCTTATTGCTACAGATGTTTCCGAGTTCCTTTGGCCTCCCCATTAACAGTCTTTTACACCGTTAAGCTTCTCTAAAAACCTTGTTAAACTTTTCCAAGAAAATCTGAAAGAATGTTGTTATTTTTTAAAACAATTTCCCATTTTGCTTAATTAGGTCAGACTTCGAGCTTTTATAATTGCACGTTATATCTTTTTTATGTTTCTTCTTTCTTTGAATTTAGTGTAAAATCCAAACTTTGATGTGATCAATCTTCTTCCAGTGAACCATGACCTTGTTAACTCAGCTCCTCCTTCCACTGCTCCAAATTGTGACCTATCTCTTCGTCCTCCTCGTATTAATTCTGGTTCATGCCCTCTTATCCAAAGTTTTAATAAGTAAGCAAATAAGTAAACAAACAAACAAGCCAACGATGACGTTGCAATGGCACTGTGAGATTTGCTAAGCACTTTTTATGCACTGCCTCATTCGATTCTTACAACAACCTTTCGAGGTAGATCCTGTCATTTTCCCCACTTTACAGATGAGTAAACTGAGGCAAACAGACACTAACTGACTTGTTTAAGGTCAAAGAGCTAGTAAGGATCTGAAGCAGATTTGGGCTTTCCTGAGTCCAAGTACTGTACCCACTGGACTACCTACAGATATATTATTTTGTAGGCTAGAGGCCTTCTTGCAGGTCTTTTAATATGTTGGGAGAATCAGTGCAGTGCTAGGCCTGAATTCACAACATTGTGGGTTAACTGAAAGAAGGTGAAGAGTTGGTTTTTTGCCAAGTACGTGCTGGGCTGTCAGCGTCTTGCCCTTCTACCATGTCCAGTCCATCCCCCTTTGGAAATCTATAATTCCTTCCCTTTCAGCTTGCAGCAGGTTTGTCCTCTGAGTTAGGATGCAGAGGCCTGGGAGGTTTCTGGGTGCTCTCCCGCCCTCTGGCTGCCATCATTTCTCTCTCCTGAGTCACGTTTCCCAAGATGTGTTTTCCTCTTTCTCTCATACTGAATTTCACATTGAGGTTGCCCATCATCACAATAGCTGTTTATTTAATGTTGAGGTATTTAAGGACGTGATGAAACCAACTCTCCAAACTCCTTAATGGTCCTCTTCCAGAGAATATCTGAGTCTCTCTTATGTTTCCATATACCTGCTTTATGTGTCTGTTTTCTGTCTAATGAGAATATCAATAAGGACACGGCTTTTATATGTAAACAGATTCTGTAACTCCTTGCATAAAATCTTGCACTGAGTACCAACAGTTAAATTTACATTTACACACACACACACGTGTATTAACATGCAGCTACACATATGTGCACATACGTGTGTGATGTGAGTGTGTATACACATGTGTTTTATACACATACACAGAGTGGACTTGATGTCAGAAAGGCAGGAGATCAAATCTGCAGTCAGACTTCTCCTACCTCTTTCTTCCTCAGTCTCCTCATCTATAATTGGGGATAATAATAGAACCTACTTCCCAGGGTTATTGTGAGAATAAAATGAGATAATATTTATGAAGCATTTCATACACTTTAAAGAACTAGATAAATTATATATATACATACATATATCTCAGATATAAACATATTGATATGCACATATACATACATACATGCGTATCTCACTATGCAGCTGACCTTTCTCAAACTCAATAGACCCTCGACTAAATTTATGATTGCCCTTCTGAACCAAGTTGTCTTTCCTCTTGGCATAGCTATGGCCATGGGGAACCTCAGACCCTGCCACCCGTTTCCAAAATGTCACTCACCTTTGACTCCTAATTCTTTCTCTCATCACTAAATCCTCTGGATTGGCCTGCTCCATTGGTCTTCCAACTATTCCTTCCTCTAAATTTCTGTCTCTGCAATTATAGTTCAGTCTTCTGTTACCTCAGGGCCGCTCTAAGATGAGCATCATCAATCATCTCACATCGAGTGATTTCTCCACTTCAGTCTGCTCTAGGCTGTTTCTTACATAAGACATTTTATCTCCAGACTCTGCATATTTTTAGCAGTTTTCTCCCATACCTGTAATCCTCCTCCTCATTTCTGAATCTCACCTTATACAAGAAGTCTTTCCTCTTCCCCCTTAGCACTAGTACCTTCTCTATACTCATGGTGTCCCATTTATCTTGTATTTGTCTTGTTTGTATATGGTTGTTTTCCTGCTTTCTTTTCTATTCAATTGTAACCTTCTTGAGATCAAAGACTGTTTTCCTTTCTTTGTACCTCAGTACTTGGCACAGTGCCTGACGTAGAATATAAATATAAATATTTATTGACCGAATGACTATACAATGCTGAAAATCCATCCTATTGCCCAAATTCGATCATGGTATTCCTCTATTCAGAATTTTTCAATGGCTCCCTCTTACCATCTTGAGGATGGTGTCACAACAGGCTGTAATTAGTGACATCCTGAAATATGGCTATGGAAGGAGAAATGTAAGGGAAGGAATAGAAGGGAGAGATTTGGGGGCAGGTAGAGTCCACTGGACTTGGTGACTAATTAGGAGGAAAGGATGAGAGAAAGGCATAAATATGAATTCCTGAGCATGACTGGGCTCTAGCCAAGCTTTCTGGACATGTGCCATACTACTCTCCTTCCCATACCTTACACCGGCAGTTATTTTTTTTTTTCCAAAGTGATGTAATGCTTTCTGGACCTTTGTCCATATGGTTCCTTTACTTGGACTGTTCCCCTTCGGTCCTTTCTATCTGACTTAGTTCTGCCCATCCTTCAAGGACCCACTCGTACCCCCACTCTCCAGCAAGCCAGCCCTGATTTCCTCTTCCTGCAGAATCGATCTCTTCTTCCTATACACACCAATAATAGTCAAATTTAACCTCTTTTAGGCATTTGCAAATGATATATATTATTAGTTTCTTTGTATTCACGTCTTTGCCCCCATGCTGGTCTGTAATCCCCATTGGCTAGATCCCACAGGCACTTTCCTCTAGCTCTCTTGGTATGGCGTTTTACTCATTGTGAGCGGGGGCACTGATCACATACAAATCGGTGAAAGTGTGGGACGTGAGGACAATGGACGGGGATGTGGAGAAAAAAGCAACGTGTCTACTTCCCACTTTACTACTCCTGGCCTCACACGAGTCTCTGACCGTCTTCAATGTCCACTTCTTGCTGCCTCCTGCTTCCAGGTAAAAGTGTCTACACAGCAGGTAGAAATGTGGAACTGGAGACTGGAGGGCAGGTGTGAGATGGAGGTCAAGATTTGGGAGCTTTCCAAATAAAAAATGATCATCAGAGTCTGGAAGCAGATGGGGAAATAATCCTCATGATGATGGCGATGATGATGAAGATGGTAATGCTAGTGCTCAAAGCACTCCAGACAAAGCACATCTCTAGCACTTACAGGTGCACAAAATGCCCCTCGTCCATGTTCTCCTTAAAAATCACCGAGGAGGTGACAAGATATTAGGAGACCCCCTGTTCTCCAGAGCTAAGGCCCAGTAGACAGACTGTGCCTGGAGCTTGGCATAACAACAGTCCTTTGTGCTCTTCCTCCGCATGGTCTCACCCTCTGGCAGAATCACATAATTACTGTATTGCTTTGACCAGCACCAGGTGTTCCCTGAGCTTGGACAAGCATCTGTTGTATTCAAGTTCTGGTCATGAAGTCCTTCCAGGAATCAAACTTGTCTCATTGTTGCTGTTACCCCTCCTTGCCAGGGCTGCTGCTCACTGCGTAGCCATTGGTATAAGTATTGGGATCTCCCCACACTGCCTCAGGTGCCCGCGCTAGGGATGGGGCCCTGGCACTTGTGTCTAATCTCCCTCCTTGCTTGCGAGCTGTTTCCTTCTGAAATTAAACTTCTGTTTGATTCCTGACTCTCCCATCTCTGGCCTGCTCTGTTTGGCTCTGGCCATCCTCAGGTTAGAGGCCCGTTTTCTATCTGATTAAGAGGATGTCTGCTCCTTGAGGGCAGAGGCAGGTCAAGGATTTGACTACTCCTTTGTTAGCTAGGTTGCTTGTTGGAGTGGTAGGCAGTCAGAGAGTGCTAATTGCTTGTTTATTGAATTTAAGTTGAGTACCAAGCTTCTGATAACAGTAAACATATGCTGCCTTATGTCTATTTGAAATGATGGGCAATTTTGACAAGTTTGGAATAGAACTGGTGCTAAGTGTGTTTATTTGTTTCTTTTTTCCATTTGGCTGGCTTCCAAAGGAAGGATAGGAAGAAGCTCGAAACTTAAATCAGAGAAAAATGTCACAAAAAAAGAGCAGAAGAGAATCCAGTCAAAAGGAGCTGAGCAATGTTTGGACAAGGAATCTGGGATTCGCTTTTCCATGCCCTTCATTCAATCAGTCAATAAAGTTTTATTTGGGGCTTACCGAGTGCCAGGCCCCGTGACTTAGGGTTAGTTAGCCCTGGGGATAGAAACATGAAAAATAAAGACAGTTCCTGCTCTCGAGGCCCTTGCAATCTAATGAGGAAAGGCAATACATTGAAAAGCAGGAGGGAGGAAGGGGCTGGGGAAGAAGGCACTCCGCCGAGGGGCACGTGGAGGCTAGAACAAGAGGGGCACGCTGGTAGCAAATGAGCATAGGAAATGGGAAGTGCAATCTTAGCTCTCAAATGACCAACAGAAGAGGATGAAGAGAGAAGATGGCGCGTTGTCCCTCTGCCCAGCAGAATGTAAGCGCCTTGAAGTTAGAGCTTGATGTCTGCTGTCTTTGTATCCTCATCGTCCAAACTGTAAGTGCTCACTGCTTGTTTCTTGGGTTGGATTGGACGGGGTTACCCGGTTGTCATAATCTAGTCTAAGGAGAATCATGTTCCCAGCTCAGAATTCTCAAAAGGATTTACTATAGAGTGCCTTCTCTAACGGACTCCGGTGAACATAATGGGTCGTGTTTTCAAGTGCCGCTTTACAAAAACTGCAGGAGTTCTCCTCCGATAGACGTTTCTTCTATCGACCCTCTATGAGCGCTGAAAGGGAAACACTAAATTGTAGGTCCGTGAAGGCATTTCTGTAAGGAGCAGAGAAAAGCCGGTTTGTGTTCATAGCTTTCTGATGATCCAGCTCGATATCGGCGTAGCACTGAGTGAGGCAGAAGGAAAGATAACTGGCCTATCCATCAGCCTATATCTTACACACTGACATCTCAGCTAAGGTTTGGCCAAGTGCTGCACAGTGATTGACCCTTACTGAAGTCCCCGAGGAAGGTTCAAAATGCTCTTTGCTGCTAGTGTTGACTCGAGAAGGGCCCATCCTATCAATGCTACCTGCATTAACATATGCTACAGAGGGGCTGAACTTTTTTTCTCCAGACTGAAATTCATCCCACCTCTGCATGAAATTAAGTCAGGGAGTACAGTCGGAACAGAGCTCGGGGAGGGAGGAATAGCAGGGCCAAGGCTTTTCTTTGAATGGCCCATCTTACTGAAATGGCCAGCCTGCTCACAGCCAGGAAGAATCAATCAGAGCACTCTGCAGCCTGAGTAGCAGGAGGAGGGCAGCATTGTGGAGGATGGTCCATTTACACTTTGAGTGGTGTCTGTCATACACTAAGGTTCCAGCGTAGTGGGCTTCATAAACCCGTCTCTGTCTCTTTGATCACTAGCAAGAAGTCTAGTGGAATTCAAGCTTATAGAGGCCATACATAGTTTTGATGTTATTGATATTTATCAGAATGATGACTCACGGGAAACGTAGAAACACACAAGGCGAAATGAGCCTTCGATCTTTTGTCCTGATATCTACTCATAAATTTCAGAGTGCTTTGGCATTCTGGTACTTTCTTTGGAAATCAATTCATTCCTCCCACGCTCAGTTTCCTCTCATGCAAATGAAGGGTTTAGATGTCAGGAAGCGGTGGAATGAAAAGGAAGCAGGACTCCACGTGCAGAGAGACGTGGGTTCAGGTCCCGTTTCTGCCCCTTATGAACTGTGTGCTCTGGGAATGTCTTTGGCCTGACCTCTTGGAACCTCAGGTCCCTCACATGTACAATGAGTACACTATGGGTTGTCACGGGGCTCAAAAGTGATCGATGATCTCCAGGCTTTGGAAACCTTGAAGTGTGCTACAGATAAGAGCCGTCCTCCTTAGATGGTCTCCGAGGCCCCCCCAGTTCCAGATCTTGAGACCTGATGTTCTACTCACTTTGCTCTGAATAATTAAGAGAATCGATCCATTTATTTAAGGGCATGTGGAATGGGAAACATGGAAACGAATGAGACCCAAGTGTGCCCGTCGCTCTTGCATGCTGCCCAAAGGAAAAGTCCCTTTGCAAGGAATTGTCATATGAATGGAAAAATCAGATGTGGGAATTTTATACTTGAATGATGACTATGAAACAGAGCTAGATCATCTTTTTACCGTTGCTGTTGTTTTAAAATTTGTTTTGTCTTGTTTTTCTTGTCCCTTCTACTTTGTTTCTTATATTTTTTCTGGCTGTTCAGTCATTTCAGTTCTGTCCTACTCTTCGTGACTCTATTTGGGGTTTTCTTGGCAAAGATACTGGAGCGGTTTGCCATTTCCTTCCCCAGATCATTTTACAGATGAGGAAACTGAAGTGAACAGGTTTAAGGGACTTGCCCAGGGTCACACAGCTAGTAAGTGTCCCCATCTGGATTTGAACTCAGGAAGATGAGTCTTCCTGAGCCCAGACCCAGAGCTCTATCCCCTGTGCCGCCTAGCTGCCCCTTCATATACTTACATTCCTGTAAATATGAGAGTTAAGTGCCCACTCTTGAGGTGAGGGAGGAATAACAGGCCAAGGTTTTTGGCTCTCAAGCCAAAAAGAGAGAAACTTCACTGCTTGTTTCTTGGGTTGGATTGGACGGGGTTACCGGTTGTCATAATCTAGTCTAAGGAGAATCATGTTCCCAGCTCAGAATTCTCAAAAGGATTTACTATAGAGCGCCTTCTCTAACGGACTCCGGTGAACATAATGGGTCGTGTTTTCAAGTGCCGCTTTACAAAAACTGCAGGAGTTCTCCTCCGATAGACATTTCTTCTATCGACCCTCTATGAGCGCTGAAAGGGAAACACTAAATCCTTGAAAGGATTTACTCACTCCCTTGTATCAAAGGAGATGACCGTCCCAGCCTGAACCTCTGACCTTCCTCTGATATTAGCTTTCCTTCACTCCTGCCCCGAGGAGCAGTGTTTCTTGTGGACATGAAGTAAATACTTGCAGACTAACTGACGAGTCCATTTTCTTGACCAGGCTTCCAGCTCCCCATCAGGTTTCTGGATGACCTTTGCACTGTTCTCTAGTTCTCCGAGGGTGATCATGAGGCAGACGGGCAGGGGGCCACATGGAAGCCCTTCAGATTGGGTCCCTGGGGTGGATCAATCAATAAATCTCCCAGAGAGCGCATTAGCGTTATGTCAGCACGTAGCAGGGGGCAGGCAGGCTTGCTGGCCTCAGTCCTTTGGCTTTGATTGCTCCCAAGTCCTTGGTTTTTCACTTTTATGAAATATTTCCCATTTCTGTTCCAGTTATTCTTTTATGACAACAGTATCTGAGCTTGTAGTGAGCCCGAAAGAATGGCAAGGGGTAGGGGAGGTGGAAGCATCCCTTCGGGGGCTGCGAAGCAGCCATGCCCACCCTGGGACACATGTTGGAGCAGAGCCAATTGTGGGCAGAAAAGACCCCGTCTGTTCTGACTCATCTACATACCTCAACAGTGTCTTCACAATCAATGAGTTATAATAAACAGTATCTATTAACGAAACAAGTCAGGGCGTGCCACAGATGTTTGCCATTCCATTGCCAGAAATTCATGGATGTGGGGGGTGGGGAATGTGTATGTGTGTATGAGGGGGGGGGGGGTAAGTGTGGGTATTTCTATCAACAGGTAAATTTATATAAGATGGGGGCCCAGATATGTGATTATAATGAAGGCAGCTTTGTGCCTTAAGGGATAGAGCGCTGGGCCTGGAGTCAGGAAGACCTGAGTTCAAATCCGACCTAGATATTTATTAACTGTATGAACCTAGTCAAGTCACTCACTTTCTCAAATGAAAAATGGAGGTAATAATCGTATCTAGCTCCCAGGATTGTTGTAAGGATCAAATGAGCGAGTGTTTGTAAAGCACAATGCCTGCCATAGAGTTTTGTTGTTCACTCATTTTTTAGCTGTGTCTGACTCTTTGTGACCCCATTTGTGTGGGTTTTCTTGGCAAAGATCCTAGAGTGGTTTGCCATTTCCTTCTCCAGCTCAATAAGGAAACTGAGGCAAACAGGGTTAAGTGACTTGCCCAGGGTCACACAGCTAGCAAGTGTCTGAGGCCAGATTTGAACTCAGGAAGCTGAGTCTTCCTCGTTCTTGCCATATAATAGGTGCTTAATAATTACTTATTCTCTCACTTGTTATAGGGAACTCCCCTTCCCTATTAATGGAGAGAAGCAACTCATCTATAATTTATTGTCACAGGATCGTCAGGTAATTGAGAGCCTGTACACCCAGATTAGGGGCTCACAAAGCTTCAAGTATGTATTTCCGTGAACCCAGGTCTTCATGACTCCATGGCCAGCTTTGCCCCCGTTGTGCTATGCGGTCTTTTGTGTATGTTTGTGTAATGTAGATTTTTGAGGTCCAGATGTGTATACAAACACTTGTGTTGCATAGGGGACAGAGGCCTCGCTCTGAGTGCCATCTTTGAACAGAAATGGTCTGCGTATACAGGCGATTGTCACTTAACCCCCCAGTGTCCTCGATAACTCTCTAAGAAAATAGGTTGTAGAGCAATTCCACTTTTTTATTTGAAAAAGGAAGTTTTCTCACTGGGCGTTCTCTTCCCCAACGTCATGGGAGGACTGGACCAAAAGTTAGATTACTTTTTCCCTTTCCAAACAGGCATTTATTTTAACGATGGATCATTTGATATTTGGATGTATCTTTGATCTCCTCAGTATCAGTGCTCCCTCCAAGAGTGGAGATGGGAACTGAAGTCATCTCTAGTCCCACATCCTTTCAAAGACCCGTATTAAGGGAGTCTACCTCTGGATAACGGTGTGGTGGCCGGCTCTTCCCTTGGCCACCTCATTGCCCAATCACTTATCTCTTTGATGTGAATGCTTTTGAAGTTCTTTGTTGGCAATATGTTGAAGCCCACATACTGAAGATATCTGTTTTACTGCTGCTCTTAGGGGACATGAAACTAGAATTGGTTTCAAGCAGAACTTTGGGACTAGTCAAAGCACCAAATTAATCCCCAACCATCCTTTATCCTACTCCCCCCTCCTGTGTTCATTATCCATGCCAAGTTGCTGTCTATCTGTGCTGATGGACCAGCCCTGTGGGTGATCCGTCCAACTCCATACCATCATCTGAAGACCTTCTTTATCCAGTCCCTCCCAACATGTAGAGAATTCAGCCTACCTCCTGATTCTAGAGCTTCTTTAGCAGATTCTGCAGGGCTTCAGGACTGGACCTAATCAGTACCATGTCATCTGTGATGAGGAATATCTGGAGAAGTTTCCTAAGCATAGGAAAGGTCACTTCCTTTTAGATTCCACACTAGGACCCCCATCAGGATGAGAGCAAACTCTTTTGGCGGGTGAACTCCTCCCTGCTGTATTTCCCAATTATTTTAATTCCTATATTTTAATCAGAGGGTCTTGGCACAGTTAACCCTGTTGACCCACCTTTCATGGAAGATTGTGGAACGTTGACACCTGCAAAGGAGACACATTGTCGGAGGGGAGACTGATGCTGCCTTCTTATCTTTCTGCTTTGTTTTTAAGAGCTACCAAAAAAGAAGTGAGGTGTGATCCTGTGTTCTTTAGTCATTTGTGATGGTCACTCCATGCTCTTCTCTGGAATAGCATCTGTGCAAGCCTCCTTGGGCCCTGATCACAGATTCTTCGAGGATTCTTTTAATTCTCCTCAAGATTTTGTGGCTCTGGAGGAGCAAGCATTTAAGTGGGTACTTATCAATGCTTCCCTCTATTGCTTGATTTGGAGGGAGCTTCTAATGACTGTGACCTTTTTTTCTCATTGTTTGATGTCCTCTGATCTTTGAGCCACCTCAGAAGTTAATGCTTCCATCTTCGCTCAACATTGTGTGTCACCAGCAGCCAGAGACGCCGATGCTTATTCCTGGCCGGTCCCCGATGGTCTTCTTGTTAGTTTTCTGTCATGTCAGTTCTACTTCCTCAAGTAGTCCCTGATACTCCAGATTAAATATGACGGCCCCACTATTACTGAAAACAAACAAACAAACAAAAAGGTTTGTTCTCTAAATCTGTACTTTGCTTTCTTTGTTGTCTGGCTTGTGGTTGCATTTCTTTACAGAATCACAAAATTCCATTTGGACAAGAGCTCAGTGTCCAAGAGTTCAAAATAATTCCTGTTATACCTTAAAACAAGTATCCATCGGCCCCTTTCTCATCGACCTTCTCCAAAGAGGCAAAACCCAGTCTCTCCCAAAATGGCCCCTTACACTTTTGAAACTCCTAATAATTTTGAAGGTTTTTGTTGTTGTTTTTACTTACTCCAATCCTAATTTTCATTTGTAATGTTCGTGATTGTTTCTGTTGGTGTACTTTAGCGTTAAATTGAATGCCTGATATCCCTTCCGCTTAACAGCCTTTCAAACACTTGAGGATGCCCATTGTCATTGTCCCAAATCTCTCAGCTAAACCAGCCCAGGTCCTTCTAATGATCCTCCTACTCTGTGGACTCTGGGACTTTTTATATACACAGCAAGCTGTTCTGGCTGTTTTCCAGCTTATTAATGTCCTTCCTAAAATTCCTCACTCAGAGATATGAGTCACATTCTAGATGTCACCTGAGCAGGGCTGAGGATAATGCACTTATTGCTTCTTCTTTTCTAAAAGTTATAATTCTCTTAATGCAGCCTAAAATTACATTACAATTCTTGGTTACCATATGCCACAGTTGACACATATTGAGCTTGTGGACTGCTAAAACCCCAACATTTTTATCAGTTAAATTTCTGGTTAACCTGGCCTCCCCAATCTTTCACTTGTGAAGTTGAATTTTGGAACTTGCATAAAATGCTATATTGATTCCTCTGAAATCACTTGATTGGTCTAATGCTCTAAACTGTCAGATATTAAAATGTCTTTGGGATACTTTCCCTAAGTTGGATCACTTGTCTAGCTTTCTATAATCTTATTTTTTACTCCATGGTTTCTCATTGATTTATGAAGTAGCACAACTCATTTGTTTTGTTTTAATATCCTCCTCTACGACTCTTCAAACCAATTTGTGAACTAATACTGTTTTTGTCTGTGAAACCTCTTTGATTACCATGCAAAATGAAGCATTTCATGACTTTGACAGGTTTTAGGCATTTTTGGTTTCATGGGAATTGAATTATACCACCTAATTGTCTTAGGGAATGGATATAATCAAGGTTGATGTCTGTTCTTTCATCCCTTTTCCATTTTTCAGTGTCAACATTTATTTTAATATGTCAGAACTTGTCTCACTTGTGCAGATAAATTCTTATTTTTTGGGGGGAGGGAAATACATTTTGGTATTGGTTTTGAGTCTTGCTTTAACTAGTCATTGTCTCTACTATGCAGAAGTGACTGATTGAAATATGTCCTCCCATAACTATAGCAAGTAATTTCTTGTCTTTAATTATAATCACTTTACTTTTTGTATATGGATGAATGAATGAATAAATGAATGAATAGGTGAAAGGATTAAATGATTGAATGAAAACAAATACATAATTTAGCCCTGACGGTGTTTTAAACCCTATGTTAAGTCCTAGGAATAAATGTGCAAAAAGTGAGATAGCCTCTACCCTCAAGGGTAGACACGTAGAGGAAATGGTGTCTAGGCGAAGGTGTTTCTGTCTGTGCGATCATGAGTTTGGTGAGTGGAGCCTCAGGACATTCAATTTCTATGACTCTTCCAGGAGCTACTGTGGCATTGACTTGATCATTATGGCCAGAGCAGGAGATGAAAAGATGGGATGGGGCAGAGGACAGGGAAGACAGCAAGATAGTTCAATGGTTCAACTGGGTTGGAAGTGAAGCCTGTCTGGTGTGGGACCTGCTAGATTTTGTGGTATACTCAGTGGTCCATACCTACATCTTAGCTATGACCAGCCCCTCCTCCTGACACACTTTTTAAGGCAAGTTGCCATGCTCCATAAAGGAGGCATTTGTTTTCATCTAGTGCACGGCCTTTCACCCCAGAGAGACACAATTTCTACTAGAGTTCCTGTTCTCTCCTAAGCCTACTTTTTCATTGAATGCACCGAATGTTTCATTTTATATTGATTTCATTTGGAGTGTCTTATGTAATTCTTCATAGGATATCTTTCCCTTTGCACCCTGTTATCCGTGTCAGTGTATCCATTGCCTGACGACATTTTGACAATGTATAAGATGAACATGCAGTTGAAGATGACCAAGTTTTTGAGGCAATGTTCTTTCTTGTTGCCTTCAGACCCAGAATAAAGCACACTCCACAAAGTCTTACTTCTCTAAAGGGAGCCTGGAGGCTTTCTTTCCATCTAACTGCAGGTTCTTTTTGCCTTCCGGCTTTATTTTGAGTAAATAGACAAAATGACTGCAATTCAACACTTTCAGTAAAACCCTCTCTCCTCGGTGCTTGGCCCAGGGTCCGAAATTTAAGTCCAACAAGCCGGTTCCTCTTTGGTGAGTTAGCGTTGTGTGGAGTCTCACTATCACTGTGCAGGTGGAGTCTCCAGAAATGAATGAGTGGCATTTTCATGGATCCTCCATCTAAGGCTTTTGCTATGAACATGGACCTGACTTCATCACACATTTTAGACACTGGAAATTTCTGCTTTAGCGTAAAGAATATTTTTTCCAGTGCACAACTGTGATTTTACCTATAAAATGTATATATAATAAGCACATAATGCATCAAAGTTACAAGGAACCTCTTCGTGTTTGAAATGAGGAACTGAAGCCTCCAAAGGTTAAGGGATGTAAAGCTTTTGCTCTTTTTCTCAGGCTGCCTTCTTTCTTAGCGAAGGAAACAAGACCCCAGCTGGCCTGGAAATCTGATGCTGCTTCCTCTCAGATGGGAGATATTCAGCATTTATCACAAGATCCAAATTGTTGAAGTAGGCTTTGTATCACATCTAAGTTAAGCAGTTAGACATATCATTTATTAAGCACTTACTGTGTACCAGAATGGAGCTAAGACAAGTTTGCCTTCTAATTAGGAGAAATAGACCTAAAGAAGCACTGGGAGGCCAGGGAGGAGGGAGGGGCTGGGTCTGGAGCTGCTGGACAGGATAAAAATAAGGGAAAGGGTCAAGAAAGAGGTGAGAATAAGGGCTGTCATGAAGGCAGCGACGTGGTCTGCAACGAGGCATTGATACCAATGGAATTCACCCAGTCATTCAGACACCGCTTGGCACTTGGTAATTGCATCTTTGTCCCTTTCCAGATAATGGCAGAGAGCCTGGAAGATCCTCTTGTCCCCCAACGCTGATCTTACACACAGAGAGACAGCTTCCAGCTCAAGACAACGAGGACAAGGTTTGTTATAAATTCATGAGTTTGCACTCATTCATTTATTTGGGAATATTGAATTCCTAGGATGTAGAGCCAGCAAATTTCATCGGTTTAAAAAGTTTCCTTCTCTTATTTTGGCAAAATAAATGAATAAACACACAAACAAACATTTAGATAGATAAAATGAATGAATGAACAGATAAACAACAACAAAACTCCAAAAACATTTGCTCAAAATCTCTCCTTTTCCACAGTAAGAATCCTGGTGTTAAATACAGTAAGGGAAGAAGAACCCGGATAGGATAGGAATGTAAGGTTATTTCAGAAAAGAGAGGAAAGTTTTACCTCCCCCAAAATATTGAGAATGAGACACAGGTAAGGTGGACAACCAAAGAACCTCACAGACTTGGCTTGGGCCCTGTGCAATAGAATCTGGGAAAGGTAATCATTGGTCCTTCAGCGCCACCCTCTCCATCCCACCTAGGTGTGGGTGAACTGCACGTTGACAGAATAAACTTGATTGGGTACAAGATTCAAATACAGGCCTTAGTGCCTTCATTCCTATTCGCGGTCAGAGGATTTTAAAATCGCAGAGTTTAAAGAGACCTTAATATCTGTCTCTTCCAATTGATACTTAGACGAGGTCCCCTTCTAAAAACTGATGATAGCTCACATTTATATGGCATTTACTATGTTCCAGGTCCTGTACTAAGCACTTTACAGTTACTATCACATTTGATCTCTGGGAGGTAGGTGCTATTTTTATTCCCGTTTTACAGATGTAGAAACTGAGGCAAACAGGTTAAGCGACTTGCTCAGGGTCACACAGCTGGTAAGTGTCTGAGCCTGGTTGTGCATTCAGGTCTTCCTGACTTCAGGCACAGGACTCTATCTACTGTACCACCAAGCTGTCTTCTACCATTCACTTGAAGAACCACCCTTCCCCTTGAGGGAAGCCATTCCATGTTAGGGCAGCTCTAATGATTTGGAAGGATCACTTAGATCACTCAATTTTCCTTTCTGAATGGTTCTCCCATGACTTCTTCCCAGGGGAGAAGCTGACTTCTAGGAAGCCAGGAGAATGGCATGCAAACTCTGGCTGGGCCTAACCCAGGAATGGGGACCCTGTAGGGTCGAGGTCACACATGGTGCTCTAGGTCCTCAAGTGCTGCCCTTTGACTGAATCCAGACTTCACAGAACAAATCCTTCCTCTAGGCCTCAGGTTCCCCACCCCTGGTCTAGCCCCTGGGGAAGGTATTGAGTATGCTCTGAGCACCAAGACTGGGCCTCTTCTTGAAAGGCCAGTCTTACCAAGCAAATATGTGGGCAACCAGTGGGCCCTTTTGGCCAATATATCAAGGAGAGGAAAAGGGCAGGGAGGAAGAGGTGAAGGAGAGAAAGAAAAGGAGGGAGAGATCCAAGCCTGTACTTTGTGATCACTCTTCTGATTTATCATTTTACAAACGGAGGTCCTTGGGGTCGAATTTGCATTTTTATTTACAAATATTTTACAAGAGTCTAGAAGCTCATCCCTTTTCTTCAAGAAAAAAAAAGAAGCCCCACCCCCTCCATGCAGTCCAAAGGAGGTGTTTTCATCGTCATATTTGGAACGCCGAAGACATTGCATCTGGTTTTCTCTGTCACTTCTCTTCCTAGCCGTTTCTAATCAGGCATCATTTTTCTTTCCCAAATTCATAGAATTTTGTGTGCATGTTTTCCCTTTCCAATCCACTTTCCAGATATTTGTAGTCTCACTGGTATTCATACACATCCCTCATTTAGCATCATTTGGGCCCATAATTACTGCATACTCTATCTCTTCCAGATCATTAATGTTGATGTTAAAGGACAGACATTGATCACAAACATTAAGGCAAATTACCCCCTTTTTTTTTTCTCTCTCTCTAATGGGTGATTTCTCTAGAAGCGATGAATGAACATCTATACCCGTATCCCATGTTAATTAAAGCAAATAACCTTTCTCATGCTTTTAATAAATAATTTCTTGTTCATTGTATTCTGGAAGACTTTTATTACTCCGTAATGAAGCAGTGTTTTGATAGTGAGTTTAACCACTTTTATTACCAATATGTCGAAACAACATTAAATTACAGGCAGCTGAGCGTCCTGCCAAGCAGGGCCTCCTACCATATATACCTAAGAAATGAACTAATGTTCTCCTCACCATTTGCACCATTTGTGCCCCCTAAGATACGTATGATGAAAGGAGGAAGGAAATGAGCATGTTAAAAATAGCACCTTTCGTATGTTCCAGGCCCTGGGCTAAATGCTGTCACCAATATTATCCCATGATCTTGTTTGAGCCTCACAACAACCCTGGGATGTGGGTGCCATGAAAATCCCCATTTTATGATTAAGGAAACTGAGGCAAAGAGAAGTTAAATGACTTGCCCAGGGTCACATGGCTAGTAAGTGTTTGAAGCCGGTTTTCAACTCAGACTCCAGACCTGGTGCTCCATCCACAGGCCACCGGCTATTTCTCTATGAGACCCTCATTGGCTTTTCCTTTTTTCTTTTCTTTTTTTTCTTTTAATAGAATAAACTTTTTTCATAGGGGACTTTTAGCTGCATCCCTTTTAAAGATTAGACTAAACCACGGCCATATCTTACCTCCTTTCTTTGTTGTTTTTCCCTTTATTCCTTTTTTATGTTTTTCTCTTGACTGTTTTCAGTCTAACAGGAAAATTTAAACAAATATTTCCTTTAAATTTAAAAACCTTGAATTACCCTCTGGATAGAAGGGTATTCCTTTTATCTTATCTAGAAAGTTAAATACATTTTAAAATAAAATGGGGAGATTACACTCTATAGAGCTTCCATGTTCCCTAGGCTAGAGTATTATTTATAAAACATTTAAATGAAAACCATCTCCACGGTTAAGGGGACCTTCTAGGCTCCAGATTCTTTATCATTTACACATATTCCTTGTCAAAGACTCCTTTTCTTTTCTTCTAAGGCCTTGATGTTCTGCTACCTGCCCTTTGAGAGTAGCACAGTCTTTTACTGCAGTCTTAAGCAAAAATGTCGAGATCTGTAAGGGATAACTTATTTTAATCAGTTTCTGGTTCCTTTCAGAGCCAAGACTGGGTGGGATGCACTCCACTGTGATGGGCTTCCTTGGATATTTCCCATTTCTTATGCTTGTCATGTTGTAGAGGTTTCTGGGAAATCAGCCTTCTTCTCAGGATTCTCCTGGAGGGATGATGCAGGGAGGTGAATGTTGGGAATGCTCTTGCTGTGATGGAGTATGTCACGAATGAGAGTCTGGGTTTGGTCATTTTTCTATTTGCTTTCCTCTATGCCTTTGATCAATTTGCTTTTGGAGTGGTGACTCCACTTTGTTTCTGTCATCAAGGCCACCTACCCACTCTTCTCACGCTTGTGGTGTGGAAGCCTGATTGCCTCAAGGTTGAGTATATAGTGTCAGCCTTTCAGCAAGCCTCATTTCCTGGGCCACTGAACCCCATGTTCTTCTGAAGCTGAATTACAAGTTACTTTGTGTTCTGAAATCATTAAGTCATCCCCAGAGAGTTGCAGGCTTGCAATGGCTTTCTCTATTTCCAGGGAGACATTCCCAGTGTTGCACTGCCAATCCAGATTATTCATGGTAATGAGTTAAATACCTTTGCCTGGAATGTTGCGTGGATGGTTGGGGCATCCCTGATGAATTATGCTTTCCAATTTGCTGTGACTGTGCTGAGAACCATGATTTCACAGGGGCTACCTTAGCCTGTTTTGTGGGAGCATGACATTATGCTTCAGGCATAGCATCAGCTGTATCTCTGTTGATTTCTCCTTTTTACCAATATCATTCTGTTTCTGTGTAAAGGACCCTTCACTGCTAATACATGGAGATGAGAGCTCACCCAGAGGCAATAAACCTGTGGCATCCACGCCTGTCCCAGGATCACCTTGGTAAGCACATTCTAAAACTCACAAATACACAAATTGTCCTTTTTCCCCTCAGTGTTCGTTGTTTCCTAGAGAAGGGAAGTCAAGTTGCATTGCAAAAGTGTCCCATGGAATGTTTTTAAACAAGCCATGTGCTGAGGATAGAATTCCACAGTTTTGTGATACTTATCAGAAAAGGAAAACAAATGTATTGTAATGCTATTCTGGCCCCATATAGCTGACAATTTTTTTTTTTTCCAATCTATAATTTGTCCAAAACATGCAATGGAAGGTCATGTCTGAGAAAAGGAGGGTTCATCAGGCTGTAAAAGGAAACGGTTCATAATTCCATGGAGATTGGGGAAGATTTACTGGGTGGATTTTAATTAAAGGATAGTCAATTAGATATTTCATCTCATCCTATGAGAATTTCAGAATGTTAGGTATGGCGTGCTCTGAACACCTTCCTTTGGGGAGCCACATTCTCTGTGTTTTAATGATGCCTTTTATAATGGTGCAGTTCTGCATCAGAGTGAGAAAAAAAAAGTTATTATAGAAAATTTAGCTTGAAAGCCTCAAGATTAGAGCCCAGGGTACACCTGGAAGGGTGTCAAGTTTAGCAAACAAAGCCTGTGATCACTAGGGTTGGGTTAATATGTTGTCTAAGCAAAAAGGCTCTCAGTGGTTTTCCAAAGGTCTTTTTCTTATCTCTAGTCATTGGATATTCTA
The DNA here is from genome assembly GCF_900497805.2 of Vombatus ursinus. Taxonomy (NCBI): domain Eukaryota; kingdom Metazoa; phylum Chordata; class Mammalia; order Diprotodontia; family Vombatidae; genus Vombatus; species Vombatus ursinus. The sequence goes on along the minus strand of NW_020954623.1, from coordinate 3,668,985 downwards.
ATAGGCCACATTTATAGGTGCAGAGTATGGGGGAGATTCTGAGTCTTTGGATAGCATGATTCTAACCATCATAAACAGGGATCTTATATGGAGAAGCAAAAGTAAAGGCTAAGGTAACAGGAGCCAGAAAAAAAATCTTCTGTACTGATGGGGCTGAGTAGCCATTTACCCTCTCACTTATCCTGTCTTCCAAAGAGAGATATTCCAACTCATTGCAGGAAAAGATTCTGCAGCCTCCTTCCAGGCTTGCCTTCCATAGGTAGGCCACAGAGGTACATGATGGGCAGTATGATGGGACGAGAAGACATCATTAAGAGATCAGCAGCCAACGTGCTTCAGCTAAGATTCTGAGGCAAACATTATGCTGATTCCCAGGCTGTAGGGAAAACAAGAACGACAAAAGAACTGATAATTAGTAACTCTTCCTGGAAGTCTTAGTAGGAGCCTGGTCCTGGGGGCTTACCAGGGGTATGCATTCGCCCACCCAGTGTCTGCTCTCGGGGAGCTTACAACACACAGAGCACAGTCAGAGGACTTGCAGCCCACCTCCTGCTCCCTCCCTAGCTCTCCATGCTTCTTGTCCTCCCGAGAGCCTCCTCAGCCCCAGCCTTCACAACCACACGCACTGCCCTGTGAGGCCAGGCTCTGCTTACGTGAGCTTTGACCTGGCCTTACCTGAATCCGTGTCTCCACATCGCTTCTTGGCCATTTACTTGTAAGGCACTTAGTGCCATGTTTGGCCCAAAGTAGGTGACATCTAAATGCACTCATTCCTTCCCCTTTCCCTACCATGGCTAGCGTGTACATAATGCTTCAAGGTTTGCTAAATATTTCATTTCTGTTCTCATTTGATCCTTACAATAGTGCTATTAAGGGGCAGCTAGGTGGCGTAGTAGATAGAGCATCAGCCCTGAAGTCAGGAGGACCTGAGTTCAAATCCGGCCTCAAACCAAACACTTGACACATACTAGCTGTGTGACTTTGGGCAAGTCACTTAACCCCAATTGCCTTAAAAAAAATAGTGCTATTAAGTAGGTGTTATTTTTATCCCCCTTGACAGACAAGGAAACTGAGGCTGGCAGAGGATAAGTGAATTGTGCAAGGTCGCATAGTATCTGAGGCAGAAGTAGAAGTCGAATCTTCCTGACTCTAAGCCTGACATTCTGGCCTCCCTTCCACCTGACACCTGCTATCATTCTGCTGGCCTTCCAGCCAATGTCTGAATTCCCATCTCATCAGAAAGTTGCATTCTGCCCCTGGGCTCAAGACCCTTATAAAGGACCTTTCACTTCCAATTGCTTGAAATCAGACCTCTACTTTACTTCTTGGGCACCACCATGCATTGTCACCACATATGCCCCGCCTCTCCCTCCTGCCTCCTCTGCTCCCCTTTATTTTCTGTCTTTCCCAATTGCAAAAGAAATTCTTTAGTGACAGCAACTGTCTTGGCTGTTTAAATTTTTATATCTATCTATTTGTCTCTCTCTATGTCTGTCTATCTATCAGATCTTTCTATCATTTGTCTATCTGTTTGCCATCTGTTTATCCCAATACATATATAAACTAGATTCTACCTTACAACACACCAGATAAGTTCACATACAGCTTTTATTTACAAACCTTTGGAGGGGGAGAGGGAGGGAAGGGAAGAAGGAGGGGAGGGAGGCAGGGAGGGAAGAGGGGAGAGAGGATTTGTCCCAAGGAAGCATACATCAGGTTAGTCCTAATTGCTAGAAAGTTTGTTTCTTTGATCGCTGATTTTGAGCCCAAATCTTCCTTTCTGTACTCTCAATCATCACCCCTCATTCTGCCTTTGGCAGCTAAAAAGAACAGGTGCAGTCCCTCTGTAACATAACAAACTTTCAGATCCTTAGAGGAAGACATCAAGTCCTCACTAAGTCTTATCTTCGTCAGGTTAAACAAGCCAAGGCTTAGAGAGATTTTCAGTCACCTGGTTGTCCTCGTCCCTAGTTTATCAATGTCTTACCTAGAAGGTGGTAAGTACCCCAGACTGAACACAGTTGTCTAGATGATGCCTGGCTAAGAGATCTCTGATCCTGGCCATTCCACCTGACTTCATACAGATCACATCAACTATCTTGACCTCTACGTCATATGGGGAATTATGTGATGCACATCAGGCTTGCAGTTCATTAACATCCCCAGCTGGATTTCAATAAACTCCTATCTCACTGCACCTTCCCATCTTGTAGGAGTGAAATTGAGTTTTTGAACCCAAATGTTAAAGTTGACATTTGCCTCATTAAATTGCATCTTATTTAGTTGAACAAAATCTTCTAAGCTGCTGACACCATTTTAGATCCCTACTCTGATATCTAGCGTGCTAGACATAGTTCCTAGCTTTAAGCCATTAAAACTTTAAGAATTATGACACCTATCCCTTTATCCAAGTCAGTGATAAAAATGATTAACAGCACAGGTCTCAACACTGATACCCAAGGAGCTCATTCCACTGAAGTCCTTATAGAATGAAATTGACCTGGAATCACTAGTGATCATTCCTTGGTTCTGAAATGTTAATCACTTTCAAGCCCATTTAATGCCACCATCATCTAGCTCACAGCCTTCCAACTTTTCCAACCTAAATAAGTGGCACCCATGTCATTTCCTGGAGCTACCTCTTGGTATGCTCTATTGAAATAAGAAATAAGGAGACTGGCATAAAGTGATGCTGATAAGACCATTGGTTGTTGGTGACCATGGCTTTCCTTTCTAGATGCCCCCAAAATATTTTAAAGATATTCTTTTTTTCTCAAGAATTAAATTCGAGTTCCATAACATTTTTACAGGATCAATTTTCCTCCTTTTTTTGAAAAGTAGGTCAATGTTTGCCTACATTCAATTCTGTAATAATTTCCCAATTCTCCACAACCTTTCAGAGTTCATTTACAGTGGCTCAGAGATTCTATCTGCCACTGCTTTTGGCACCAAAGAATTAACTGATTGTATCAAGTGGTTTTTGAGCTCAAGGGCATCTAGAAATCCTCTCACTATCCATCATCTATCTTTCATATATTATCTATCTGATTTACAGTCACTTGTTCTCTGTCCTTTTAGTCCAAAAGTTATCCTCCCTGGCAAAAACAAAAACAAACAAACAAAAACAAGACAAACAAACAAACAAAAAAAGACTCAAGCATCTTTGCCCTCTCTTTGACCCAGATGGCATTTTGGGCAGTGGGTCCATCCTTTCTTGGTATCCCTGTTTCCCAAATATAGTGGAAGGAAAGAAAGATGGATGGAAAGAAGGGAGGGAGGGAGGATACAATGGTCTTCTTTATCTTCTTTGTCAGAATCCACCTATTCTGTGTTTTTGTGTTGGCAATAGCACCTTTACAGAACCAGAATGTTTTTACCTTCCCCTTCTTCTATTTTTTCTACTTATCTTTGTAAAATCTAAGCTGGGCAATGAATTTCCTTTTTATTCAACTTAGTCTTTTCAGATAACCCCTACCCTTTTCATCTTCATCAAAATGATTTCTCTTAGTGCCTTCATAATTTCATTTTTGAGAGTTTCCCATCTCTCCTGAAATGGGATGACTAGCCTGGAGAGTTGTCAAGCATGCAATCGTAGTCCATGCTTTCTCTGAACCTTTCAAATCTACTTGCAAAAAATCTAGAGTTTATTTCATGCTCTGTTCAGCTTGACTCTCCTCCATATCACATAACCCTCTGGAGGGAAGAATTCTTCCCTCCAAGAGTTCTAATAATTTCCATACCAGCAACGAGATTTTCCTTGTAGGAGGTGGCCACACCCAGAGGAGAATTTTCCCTTGTTGGTTTCTCCTTTTTTTTTTTTTAATGATTCAGAACATTTATTTATTTATCTTTAACACAAAAGTCTTCTCCAAACAAATGTGCAGATAAGCCTAATCACTAAGGATATTATCCTTCCCTACCGTTAGTTGATCCATGTTAACAGAAAGGAGAAATGAGCTCTCTAACATTAACAGTGTGGCACTGACTTTGACATTCCTATTTCACCTATTTTGTTGGAGTTCTCTGTTGACTTTACTTGTTCAATGTGGTCATCTCACACACTGTCCTCTGAGCTCTCAGTTTTTTTTTTTTTCATTCTGTCTCTCATCGTCCAAAACCCCTCATGTTTCTATGAAGTCTTTGAATAAGGAAAGCCTCAAGAAGAGGCAGGTACTGTCAGTCATTGTTGTTACCATCTCTGTTCTTTTCATCTCTGTTCTATTTTTCCTGCATGTTTAACACGTAGCACATTGCCTTGCTTAGAGGCATTTAATAATTGCCTGATGAATTGAATCATATTGTAATTGTTAACAAAATTTCTAGGTTCCTTTTAAAGCATCAGTTTGTGCCTTTCCATCCCTCCTGCCTCATGAATCACCAGAAATGGGTAGTAGACCTGCAGAAATGTACATAGACAGAGAAAACAATTGCATTCTAATATAAAGCCACAGGTGGTTAAGTGAGAATTCTACTCTAAAAAGAAAATCCATATGTGATAAATTGCTCTCAGTTTCAGAGTAGAGAGATGGTCTTGTAGGGAAGTGGGGTCCCAGGCTGGCATTCCCCTGGGAAAAGAGTAGTTGAGAGGTGGAGGCAGCCCAACTAAGGGTCTGCTTTCAACCCAAAGCCTTTACTTTGCTCTCTCCTGGGTATAAGGTACTTATATAAGGCAGGTACTCTATGGAGGATTTGTGGGAGGAAATGAACAAGAGTTATTTAAGATTTTACATGGGTCTGTTCTCTGTACTGGGAAGAATATGTTGGCTTTTGCCTGTATGCCCCCTCACTGTTTGGTTCTTTGCCATATCTAATCACAGTTGGTCCATGATGCCTACCTGACCATCAGTTTCACACCACTGAGAGTCTCTTGCTGCACTGAATATCCATTCTGCCTAAACTTTGCTACTTCTAGAGGCTGCCTTTACCCTAGAGGTGTTTGGAAAGTGGTCCCTGGGTTTCGAGGTCCTCAGATCCTGCGGCAAGCTGGCAGAGCCCTCCAAAATCTTAACCTGATTGGCCATCGTTTTGATTACGACTTCCCTTGTTGCATTGTCCTCTTGGAAAGCAACATTACACGCTGTGTGATGTGACATTTTCATTAATCTTGGCATCATACATATGGAAACCTTAGTAATAACTCACTTCACTGACATTACAATCTGCTACCATAAAAAAAGTCTGCTGCCATGGGGAGCTATGAATTTTTCACTCAATTAACTTAAATCATTCCACAGTTCTCCATTTGAGTGTGCAATGATTATTATTCAGCCTTTACTCAGAGTCAGCTATGCACAAAGAAGGCTGAGGAGCAAAGAAAAAATGTTGGCAGTCTTGGAGCAAAGGAGCAACATTTCCTCAACCATTTAGAATATGTATGATCAATGTCCTTAGGTTCATGGGCTGATATTAGCTGATGTTTCATGTCAGCTGATCGTTATAAGGTCTAAAGCCACATCTCAGGCCAGCTGTCTTTCCCACCTAGTCATCTTACAAACCAGAAGACCAAAATGAAGGATGGGTCTAGTCTATGGTTACTACAACCACCTCATTCCTTTTACAAAGGAGGCCACTGAGGGCCAGAGAGGTGAATGCCTGATTAGGCTTAGGAGAGTCAGTCAGTAACAACCTAAACGAAGGTCAGAAGCTGAAAATCACATCTCACTCACACTATTAGCAAGTCTCTTCTCTTCTCTTCTCTTCTCTTCTAATTCTTCATACCTTAAAAAACATTAAAAGGTTTTTGTTGTTTTTTTTTTCTTTTTCCCTTTGGGAAGAGATTGGAGAAGTTTTACATAATAGAGGACAATATTTAGTAGATCAACATATTTTCATGTCAAGGGACAGTTTTCTGGGTTAGAAAATTTTTTTTTCAGAAAGAATAAATGAATGTGAAACTTCAATCAGTAGGTTGAGGGTTATGAGGTAGGGTTTGCAGATATAATGTAGGTGGCCTAAACCTTTGGTCTCAAGAACTGTCTAATTTCTTGGTAGTACTCACCTAGAAATATAGAACTATCTCATCAGAATTCTGATGAGATATTATCTTTAAGGCAATGTTAACATGAATGAATAATTTGTTCTTCTAATTGAGACCTTACTCTTTATTTTTCATTGCTGGTAGCACATAAGATCTCTTGGGCATTTAAAGAAGTTGTATTACAGTCTCATTATTTATCGTGCAGCTCAGTGATGGCTGGAAGATTGTCAATCAGACATCAGGTATCAGTTGGCTTGGGATTTTGCCAATCTAGACTAACAAAATAAGGTGGGATGGAAAAGTGGTAGAAACACCTTCAGATTCCTGTGCTGGTCACCATTTAACCACTTTGACTGTTAATCAATAAATCAGTCAACCCATAAACATTGATTAAGTACTGCAGTTATATAGGCACTATGTCTTGTTTGTGGAACAGTCAAGAGACCAGGGCCACTGGATTGAAGGGTATACTTGGGGGATGCATAACTAGTAAACTTTGCCATTTTGACATAGAATGCATTATTGTGAAACTTGGCCTTTATACAGATTGGATATAAAGTATTTTTGTTATTGTTCAATTGTTTCTGTCATGTCTCACGCTTTGTGATCCTGTCTTGGCAAAGATTCTGGAATGCTTTGCCATTTCCTTCTCCAGCTCATTTTACAGATGAGGAACTAAGGCAAACAGAGTTAAATAACTTGTGTAGGGTCACACAGCTAGTAAACATCTGATGATGGATTTCAACTCATGATAAGTCTTCCTGATTCCAAACCCAGCGCATTATCTACTATGGTGCCACCTAGCTGCTGGCTATAAAGCATACTATTCCTGGATATTGTACAAATTATTCCTTCTACAGATGTTTAACTTTGGCAAATTTTGACAAAGATAAATTTTATATTTATATAAGGCAAACATGGTTTTAAAAATAGAGCTATTAATAAGTGGAATGGACTGCCTTAGATAACCATGGATTCCCACTCAGTGGATATGTTCAAGTAAGGGCAGGGATGACCATTTATCAGGAGTATCTAGAGGAAATTATTTTTAAAACTTCAAACAAGACTAGATAGATATTAAAACCCTGGCTACCTCTGAAATTCCAAGATTCATAGAGATAGCATCCAAAGATAATGTACAATCAAGTTATATGCAGAATAAATTGGAGGTAATTAACAAAGGGAAGACATTAGTATTAAAGGAGAGCTGGAAAGGCTTCTTGCTCAAAATATAAGTATCTGAAACTTGAAAGAATGGGGAGGGGGGGAGAGGAAGAAGGAGAGACAGACAGAGGGAGAGAGAGGAGCATTCCATACAAGAGGGACAGGCATTGAGTCAAGAAATGGAGAATTGTGTTTGAGAAATAGCAAAGAAAACAGTCTAAATGAATTACAGAGTACATGGTCCAGAGTAAAACATGAAAAGTAAAACAAAGTAAAACATGAAAAGAGGTAATAAGGTGGCACTGGAGTTTATTGTATGAAGGAGGATAACATGGTCCTATCTGCACTTAAGGAAGATGAATTTGATAGCTGAATGGGGGTTGGACTAGGGAGGCAGAGAAGAAGGTAGGGAGAACAAGTAAAAACTTATTTCAGCAGTACAAGCATGAAATGATGAGGTCCAAAACCATAGTTGTGGCCTTAGCAAAGGAGAGAAAGGGACATAAAGGAGAGATGTGATGAAAGGAGCAATGATAGGCCTTGGCATGTGATTTGATATAAGGAGAGGGGGAGAGTGAACAGTCAAGGATGCTGCTTGGGTGGAGAGCCTGTGTCACCTGGAGAAGGGTGGTACCCTGGGCAGTTATAAGGAAGTTAGGAAGAGAGAAGGGTTTAGGGGAAAAGATAATGAATTCAATTTTGGATATGCTAATTTTAAGATGCCTACAGAACATCCATTTCAAGATTATCATTATTATTATTGTTGTTGTTATTCTGCATTTAATTATATGTCGACATTTTGTTCCTATGTTCCCGGTAGAATTTAAACTCCTTCTGACACGGCCTTACCTAAGCTTTACCTAAGCATGCTTGCATGGGTTCTGGCCAATGAACAATGGTCTTGTGCTTTCCCAGTCACCAATGGAATGAAGCAGGGCTGTGTGCTGGCTCCCATGCTTTTTAGCATGTTTTCAGCAATGTTGTTGGAAGCCTTCAATGAGGATGAAAATGACATCCAGGTCAACTACCTGGTAATTATTTAACTTGAAAAGGCTATGAGCCAAGACTAAAGTGGAGGGAGAGTTGGTGCTTGACTTTTTGTTCACAGGTAATTGTGCACTCAATGCAGCCTGTGAGGCTGAGATGCAACAGAATACGGATTGAGTCTCTGGTGCTTGTGCTAATTTTGGCCTCAAAATTAACACCAAGAAAAGAAAGGTTCTACACCAGCCATCACCACACCATCCATATGTGGAACCATCAGTTATACCAAACAGAGAAATTTTGAATGCTATGGATTAGTTCATTTGCTTTGGCAGTATACTTTCCAGGGATGTCCACATAGATGATGAGATTGCTGCATGCATTATCAGAGATAGCTCATTGTTCAAGAGGCTCAGGAAGAATGTGTGGGAGAAAAAATGTAGCAGACTGTTTACCAAACTGAAGGTCTGTAGAGCTAGCGTGCTAACCTCGTTGTATGCTTGCAAAACCTGGACAACGTAACAGTGTCGTGCCAGGAAACTGAATCAATTCTATTTGAATTGTCTTAGGAAGATTCTGAAGATCATCTTGCAAAAAGGTACTTCCCACTGGGGTCCCTTCTCAAGCTGAACTAACAAGCATTCAAACTCTACTACAGAGCACAAATACATTGACTGGCCAAGCTGCTCGAATTCCAAAAATACTTCCACCTAAATGGTTATTTTGTAAAGAACCCACACAAGGCAAGTGCTCACACGGAGGTCAGAAGAAATTGTGTGAGCACACTCTCAAGGTCTCTCTGGAGAACTTTGGAATGGATTGTGAGACACGGGAGGCACCGGTGCAGGACTGCCCAGCATGGCGTGCCGTCATCAGAGAAGATGCTGCGTTCTGTGATAGAAGCAGAATCGCAGTGCTCAAGAGAACCGTGAGATGCTCAAATTTGGAGACATCTCCGTTCCAAATGTTCACGTGAGCTATTTGTTCCCAACCTGCAGTACAACCTTCAGAGCTCATGGTCCCGTCAGCCACAGTCAGACACACTGTCCATTGACGTCAACATAGTGATGTCATTTCGGTCCTCTTCGATTTCAAAGAACAAAATCCAACCAAGCCAGGCTCTTTTTGTAGATGTTGAGAATCTCCTGGTTAGCTGGTTAATATTATCCTAGTCTAAACCCATCAGACTTTAGAGAAATCAGGTTGGGACTTGGCTTAATAACCCTTTAACCTGATGGGGTAATATGTTTTCAACTGGAAAACTTCCAGTGTTGAGTAGAGATAGGATTTACAACGGTTTGTGCAACAAGGTTTGCAAGTTGTCTGTGACAAAATAATTGCATTGCTGTTCATTGTCCTTAGTTGAGATGTGACTCTGTTACAGAGTGAAAGAAAATTCATCTTCACTGTATTTAATTATATCTAACTATATATGAGTATTCTAACTGTTAATTGCTTGGGAAGGTTAGCCAGTTTTACACTCTTTTAAACTCTATTAATGATATACCAAATGTTTAAGACATTCATACTCAACAGAGGGAACAACAAACATGAATGAACAGAGAAAGGTCTAACGTTTCATTTCCTTCCTGGTATGACTAGAAATTGTTCAGCCAAGTCTATTTTATTTGTGTGCTTTATTTTTCTCTCAAATTAGATGACTTTGGTTTGGATAAGACTGGAAAGGTTGCCTCATCCAACCAATTCAATTGCAATCATATTTTTGGGTTAATTTTCAAATTCTAATACTATCACATTGGAGTATTATTGAATAAAGAAATAGGCAGCTGATGATAGAGCACTGGTCCTGGAGTCAGAAAGACAAGTTTAAAATCTGGCCTCTGACATTTACTAGCACTGTGACCCTGGGCAAGTCACCAAACCTCTGTTGGCCTCAGTTTCCTCAACTGAAAATTGAGAATAATAATAATACCTATCTCATAGGGTAGATGTGAAGATAAAATGAAATCATATTAATAGAAAATGTTTAATGTAATACCCGGGGCATAATGCTAGGAGCTTTACAAATGCTTACTCTCTTCCCTTCCTCTTCCCCTTTATGTCATGATCCAGGGCTAATGAGTTAGGAGTAGAGACTGAAATCCACAATATCATAGAATTTTAGAGAAGTAGTAGATAGTAGATGTCATCTAATCCACTTCTCTGATTTTTCAAATGTAGAAACTGAGGCCCAAAGAGGTTAAATGATGCAACAGAGGTCACATAGTAGCAAGTAGTTAATCTGGGATATTTCCCCAGGGGGAAAAAAGTTATAATACATATTAAAACTGAGCAGTCAAGCTGAGGGATCTTGTTTAGCTTGGAAAAGTGAAAATTGGTGGGGGTTATCCAGGGATTGAGATAGGAATCATAACTTGTTTCAAATACTTGAAGTACTCTTTTGTGGGAGAGCATTAACCCCAATGGGAAGAACCAAGAGAAAAAGGAAAAAGCCAGAAAGAAGAAATGTAGGCTTGACCTCAGGAAGAACATCCTGATAATTAGAGCTTACCAAAAATGCAATGGTCTGCCTCAGGAGGCAGTGGCTTCTGCCTCATTGCATATTTCCAAGCAGACTGTAGATCACCACTTGTTAGCAGGAAAATAGTGTAGGTCTGGGCTTCTGTTCAGATTAGACTAGAAAGATAGTGGGGGGCTTTGAAACTCTCGAATCCAGGGATTCTGTGTAGCTCTCTCTGCAGTGGAGGCGGGTTCAAGTTTCCCAGTAGGGTCTTGTTTTGGGGCTTTAACAGCTTGTAAAATATTTTCTTTATAATTACCATTATTACATTTTCAACTGGGTTTTGGACCAGCAGATATTTCCTTAGAGAAGCAGAAGGACTGATCATTAAGATGTTAGTGGCAAGTGAAAAGAAAGCTTTCTTTTTGGGTCCTATTTTCTGGACATTGAGTAGAACAGAATAGAAGATGAATAGAACAACTATTTATCCAAATTAAAATCAGCAAGCTCTTGATCTAAATCAATATGAATATCAAGGCCAAAGTAATGATCACTTAGAAATTATCAGAGAATGCACTAAAGAAGCATTTGAATGTTCTTGCTTTAGTGAATGTTCAAAAACATCCCAATTTTTTTAGGGATACTTTCTAGCTAGTTCTCAAGTTCTGTATCAATGATTTGCTAATAAAATAAGTCATCTATTAATAGGAAATTTGGGACACCAATAGGCTACTGCAAATTACAAAAGAGAAGTTGTATAAAGGTTGCTATCAGCAAGAGACATGACCACAAAAAGGGAGCACACAAGAAGAATGAGGGTAGGGATAATTGATAGGTTTCCTCTATACTCCATTGGTATCTACCTAATGTTAGGAGAAGAAGAAGAACCTTAGGGTCCCTTCTGGTGCCCATATGGAGAATGAATGGGGTGGAGGTGTTTCTGGGGAGCATGGAAGGCACTGTCCAGGAATCATAAAGCTTGTGGGGGCAGCAGGCAGTGTCTACATGTCTGTGATCACAAAGATATAAAAATATTGAATTATAGGAAGTGTAAAATTCCACAACAGAAATGAAAATTGAGACATGAAATTTCTGTCCAAATGATGCCCCTTTCGAGTCTTTGTTTCCTGGTGATAATGACATGATGGCACCACCATCATGGGATTTCATGTCCTGAGCTTCATCCAGATGAACAGAAGGATAGTTTGCCTTTGCTGATTCCCTTACAGGGTGGAATTTTCTTCTTCCACCATATAGTGAGTTATGGGGCCAAAAGGAAATGAGAGGGACTTCCAGAACCAAACCACGTTCCTTATTCCCTTGTCATGGAGCTTATCCAAGAGGTTTTGGTCCAGAGTCCAAGTACTTTTTGCCATATTGGGGAGATGGAAGTCAGCACAGGCACTGGCATTATATTATCCTGGGAAGATGCAGAAGTCTTGGAACTGTTCTAGCCAAAATTGTTAGACTTTTTGAAACACTCTCTGAATGCCAGTAGGAATGAATACTTTCCTCTTGATTTTTCCCCCTTCTGAACATACTTGAGAGTAGATTCCTTGATTCTGCCTTGCCATTGTTTTACCTTAACAGAAGATCTTCTTTCTCATTGATATGTACTCTTCATTCATTAGGGAAAAGAACACAAGCATTTATTAAGTGCCTACTCTATGCCAGCCACTGGGTTAAGAGTTTTACACATTCTATCTCATTTGATCCATTCCATGTGCCATTTTCAAAGCTGATGCTTTCATGGCATTCTAACAATTGATGATAAATAGGAATGACATTAAAGAAAGAGATATCATGCCTAACATGTGCTCTGGGAATGAAGTAGGTAGAACTTTGAAAGGATGAAAGGAAATAATGTTGCCTTTGTTTCACATATTGATGATTATCAGTGGGAATTAAATAAAAAAAAAGATCAGAGGGTAGTATAGTTATCAGTGCAAATATTCAGATTTATTCCAACCTGAAGATCTGAGACTTAAGTCATTTGGTTAGTTTGGGTGTTGGAAAGTACTCTGTTGATAATGCAAAATTTGCCAAGGAACTCTTGCTTTTTTTGATTTATACCATCAGAGGGAATAAAATTCCACCTTCTCCCCATTGGATAATTAAAACATGTACAATGCCAGTGAAAACTGTATGACATGTAATGGAGGGGGGGGCAGTAAATTGAAATTAAATATCAAATTGCCTAAGGCTTCATCAGGTCCTTGTCAGCCAGATTCATGTCTAACAACCCTCTGGAGCCACTAGTTCAGGCTCTTACTCATGGGTAGAATAGGATCATATAAGTTTTGACAGACTACTCATTTTTAGGTGCTAAACACCTAGGTTTAAGATAGCCTCCTGGATCCCTTGAGTTAGCTACATGTTTTAAGTCTCCAGCTGTGGCCCAAGTCCCATCCTAACAAAAACTAGAGAGACCAGAGATAATGTAAAAGGAATGTAGGTACTAGGTAATAGGATTAACTTTCAATGGCCTCCAGTGAGAACTTGAAATAAAAATGTATATCACAGCCCCTACAATGCAATATCTAATTGAGGACCTAGAAGTTACAGAGAAATCATGAAGTCCCATTGAGTTTACTCATCAATCACCATTGCTTCAAAGGTTTCATATTTTGTGAGACACCCAAGAGATCCATCTGGAGAATTCCATCTTCCAAAGCCTTTTTTTTTTTTTTTTGGTAAGAAAAATTGGAATATCTTAGGTATCACCCTTCTGCTTATTTTTTTTAATATATTCAATTTCTACATGAAGTTATGTCTGATTCAGTAATGTGGTTATTCTTTTAATCTATACATTCATTTATCTATCCACCCATATAGCAAACCATGATTCAATATTTCCCATGTTCAGAAAGTACACAAGTCTTAGTATTGGGTGTGACTGAATGTTACTGTGACCCAGCTTCTAGAGCAGAGAAGAACTATTAGACTCCTTTGAGTCCTTCAGTCCACATGTAATTATTAAGCACCAACGGTGCCAGGCCTGTGCTAAGCGCTGACATACAAAGAAAGAAAAATAGGTGTACCTGCCCTGAAGGTGCTCCCATTCTAACAGGTGAGACAACATGAAAACACTGGATACATACAAAGTATGTGCAGAATAGATGGAAGAAGATCTTTGAGGGAAATGCCCCTCCCCCCTAATAATCCCTCTAAAGGACAAACAACGAAAAGGTGGCCGCATAGCCTTTTCTTGAATACTTCTAGTGAAGGGAAACCTATTCCCTCCAGAGAAAGGACTGCCCATTTTGGTGCAGCACAGTAATCATTAGAGAGAAAAACAAAACAGGCCTTTTCACAACTTAGACCCATTGATTTTCAAGAAGTCTGGTCTGGCGCAGCCTTCCAAAAACTTACCAGCTACCACATCCCCCTCTGCTGAGCTTTCTCTTCTCCACATTACTTGTCCTTGGTTTCTTTGAGTGACCCTCCTGTAGCACGGACTAGAAACCCTTTGCCGTTGTCATCTTTCCTCTCAATACTTGTTTCGATATCCTTCCTAAAATAAGGCAACTAGACTAAAATGAGGTCCTCCAAATGGGGTCTGAGTAGAGAAGAGGACAGGCCAAAGCAAAGAGGAGGGCAGAGTACAACGACCTTTCCTTGGGCAAGTCATAGGAAAGTATTGAAGACAAACTGCGTCGCTCATTGCCCCAGAGAAACAAAAGATGCTGAAATATGTGTTAGGCCAAATTGTTTTGAATAAGAAACTTTTTTTTCCTTAAAATATTGACTTTGCACTGTTTCCTAGACATTTTCACCCATACATCTACAAGATTTCGTGAGGTAATCAGTTTCTATCTCAATGATCATAAAGATGAGAGATAAATAAGTACACACACATACATAGGCAGATGTGCAATATCTAGATGCATTATGTGCCTCTGCGGGTCATCTTCTGCCTAGGTTATATGGTTCTAGGGGTGTATTACTAAATGATGGGATGTATGGATCCTGGAAATCATCCACAGTGGGTTAATGTGAAGGTTAGGGTGGGTCTCCAGGATTCCTCCTGGGACCTGGAATCTAAAGGTTTTTGTCATTTACCTTAAAACTTTCCATATCATGCCTACTGAATTGGCAGGGACAAATAGTAAGGAGCATAATCAAAACACTGAATGAGAGAATTCAGAAAAATCTTGAAAGACAAGAGTGCACTGGGGAAAACTATAAGGACTTACACTTGGGCCCAAATAATCCCCGCATGAGGGCACTATATCAGGACATCAGTTCACCAGTAAAAAGGCCTAGAAGCTGTATTGGCCCGCCAGCTAAATGTGAACCAGCAGGATGAAAAAGCACCGGAAAAGCTCATATGGTCTTAGGTTGAATTGAGAGGCACATACATAGCATGTGATTGCCCTAGATTCTCTGGTCAGGGACCATGTAGTGTGTGGAGTTGGGTTCTGGATTCCTTTAGGAAGGACATTGAGAATCTGGGGCAGGTTGAGAGAAGGCAACCTGGATCTCGATGGGCCTTAAAGCATGTCCTAAGGTGATCACGTAAAGGAGCCAGGCTGTCTTTAGCCTACAGTAGAGAACATCCTCAGGAAGTCATGGTTGTTGCCTTCACCCACCGGAAGGGCTGCCACACAGAATTAGCTTGTCCTTCTTTGCTCTAGAAGGAGGAATCAGCGTCAATGAACGTAAGCGGCAAAATGATGGATTTTGTTCTTTGGTAGGTGGGCGTGAGGGAGGGCGCCTTCTTCCAGACTCCACTGGTCCAGAAGTGGAAGGTGCTGCCCAAGGGCCATAGACCCCTTCTTACTTGTTGCATTGCCTGATGGTTACATGACTGCTTAGCAAGCAAGAGGGCCGGGCAGGGAAATGTTGTCTCTCCACTGTTTCCTTCAGTAAGTTCACTTTTCAAGATTTGCCTTTAGAGGACATGCCCAAATACAGAGCATCCTCATTTTCTCCCCCAATTCAGTCTGGGTCCAGCTCCTTGAGCAGCTCCTTTCTGCTCAAAACATGTGTTGGGAGCCGAAGTCAGGGTGCTCCCCTCCACTTGCCTGGTGGCATTGTGCAACAAATATGCTTCACTGGCTTCCTTTCTCGCCATACTCAGGGATGGGGGTGGGGTAGGAGATGGAGACTTGATTTGCTGTGCAAATTTATGGAATAAAATAAGCATTTCTATAACATATTATAGTAATATATTTTTTTAAAAAGGTGATTGCACATGAAACTGCAAATCTATTATGTACAACTTGCTATTCCTTTTAAGTAGATAATTTTAATATATTAATATAATTATGTATTTTAACACTACATTTTTATAGTATCACTTCATTCATTCACTCATGAATTCAACAAGGCTGTATCAAGTGTCTCCTACATGTAAAGGTGCTCATAATTACTCATACGGCTTAATTTATGTTATAGAGCTGATTGTTCATCCCTGGTTCTTAGTAAATTCACTGAATTACATTGGTGGGGCAGATGTTGCATTAAGAAGACCTCATGGGTCGTCTTCCCAAATCGGAGGAGGGCCCACTGGCGTACTCTGGGGCACTGTTACCATTGGTCCTAAGGAGAAAGGAAGAGGCCAATGGGAGTGCTCCATCAGGAGGCGCCATAGTGCTAGCCCATGGTCTATGCACTCCTAGTCTCTTACCTATGACCAGGGAGCTAAATGATCCATTGCCCTGGCTAAAGGAGCATGCTTTAGCACAAGTCCACAGAAATCAGCAGAGAATTCCTCAGTCTCAGTTCTTCCCAAACAGTACTCAGCTGGCCACAGGGACAGAGGAGAGGACACAGCAAGGCTCTGGCCTCAGAGTTTACATTCTTGCTGCAGAGACAATGTAGGGTGGCATAGAAAGTCCAGATTGGTTGGGGGGCGTCGCTGTGTCTCACCAGAGATGGGATACCAACTGGGAGGTCATCGTAAAATAAATGTGAGGCTGTATGGGTCTTTCTCCCTTCATTTACTAGATATATCCCTGAGGAGTGTGAGTCAATTAAAAAAATGGAATTGTAGGTTGGTCATTCAAAAGGCCTTTTTCCCCTTTCAGGGGGGTTCTTCTGATGATGACAGTTCTCTCAGGCCCAGTCTACCTCTTCCTTTGTACAAAGACGCATCATTCTTGGACCCACGATTTCTATTACCTCACACCAAACCCTTCTGGAGCTGCAGCATTTTGAACTAAGGTGGTTAGATCTCAGAACTGTGAGAGTCTGTTGTGGGGCTGGTACCCAAAGACATCCTATCTGGGTGAGCCCCACTCCTGGCACTGGTATTGTCTGAGTCTAGCATTGAGAAGCTTGGGCCATGGGCCAGTTACAAGGAACCATCAAAGGAGCACTGGAGTTTCCTGAATCAATCACTGATTGCCCACTCTTCACGCTTAGGAAGATTTCCGTGCTTTAGCTAATCATCATTGAGGGCGCAATGTGCATCAGTCCAGATTCCTGCCCATCAGATGGGACTGTCAGCAGGCACAGCTGCAGTGGTATTCCCCTTGTACCCACTCCTGCATTTTGTGAATCTGTTGATTGAGGGAGAAGAAAAAGAGAAACAAGAGCCAGGAAACAAAAATTATCACTGTCTATAATTATAAAGAAAACAAACATAAACATATTACTTTCAATGTACAATTAACTTCCCATTATACAGCTGGCTGTTCTAGTGGATACTAACCATATACAGAAGATCTCAGCCTTCTCTGGAGGCTCACTGTTCATTTCTGCAGCCAGCATTTCTGAAGTTTAGCTCCACAGGCTTCCCTCGGGCACAACGATGTGACGTGGTGCTTCTTTGTTTCTTTGTTAAAATGCACCCCATGTTAACTGCTGTCACTCCAGTCTCTCTCTTGAAATCATCTCCCCTTATATCCCTCCTTAATATCCTTGTTCCTCATGCCCAAGATGCCCGATCCTAGCAATCAATTTACAATCTTCCGGAATCACTTTAATGCTTTCAGGTCAGCTTGTCTTAACCTTTCCAGGTTCCTGGATGCCATTGGCTATATGTCTGCTTCAGGGCCATGATGACTTGAGAATGAAATGTGATGTCCAGAACACTTAAATTGCTACTAGAGTCCAGACAAAGAGGATCTGACTCAGTGGGTCACAAAGACCCACAAAGACCTTTTAAAATTTTGTATAATTATTCTACACACTTATTCTACGCACATGTAGAATACGTATATATGTGCATATGTAAATATGTGTGTGTCTATATGTATATATGTTTGTCTGTATGTGTGTATGTGTGTGTATGTATATGTATATATATGTATATGAAAGAAGCACGATTTCTGGAGTTATCATGTAGGTTCGGATACCTAAAACTTACTGCATTTGTCATCTAACAGTGAGCCTCACTTCATCTCTCTCTGCCTCACTTGGGTTATCTGTAACGTGAAGGGTTGGACTGCATGGTCTGTGAGGGCCTTCCAAGCCTGGATCTATGACCCTCTGACCCATATCAATGGAGCTGGGATTTTCCTGATGTGGGCACCTCTCCAGTGGTAGAGATCACCATTCAGCCAGACCTCACACTCCAGCAAAACAACCCATGTTTTCCTCAAAATCATGCTCATTAAATCTATCCCGTGTGCCTGCCTCTTCCTTCTTGGCCTTTTAATATTCCATGGCCATCAGGGCAGCTCTTTAGCTGTCAACTTGATATCTCTCATTCTCAAAGTATGAACAGCCCTTCTTCTATTCCAGGGATAAATTTATTGGATAATATACATATATTTTTCCTCGTTCTTGCATACATGTCATTGCTGAAAGTTTGCTGGGGCTGACATATGCCCCCCCATACCTCTTCAAAGTAACCCATCATTCTGATGCTTCAGAGCCTGCTGTGATTTGCAGCCATGCAGAATCTCCAGAAGAATATTAGTACTGAGAAGATGGTGGGAGGTCGGGATTGTTGACAGCACAGTACAGTTTCCCATGGACTCCCCTTCTTGCCATCTTCCACTGCAAACTCTCCAGCAGGCTCTTCAGCCTCTCCCATTCAATTTCCTGTAATCTTACCCCTTTTCCCTTATTACAAGCTCCTACCTCTTCATTGGGCAGTTAAATGGTACAATGGATAGAGCACTAGACCTGGAGGCAGAAAGACCCGAGTTCAATAAATCAGGCCTCAGATGCTTACTAGCTGTATGACCCTGGGCAAGTCACTTAACCTTGTTTGCCTCAGTTTCCTCTTCTGTAAAATGAGCTGGAGTAGGAAATGGGAAACCACTCCAGTATCTCTGCCAAGAAAACCTCAAATGGGGTCAGAGAGAGTTGGACGTGTCTGAAGGGACATAACACTTCTTCGTTGCCCTGACTCACCTTCATTTTAGTGCCTCTTTCTAAGGTCAACTGCCCCAGCCTGGCAGCTGGGACTTTGAGAACAGGAGATCTTGTTAGCAGGGGAATAACTGAAGTTAAAAAACATAGGATTGAGAAGCAGTTCATCTGAAGCAAAGCCATGGGCAGCCAACCTTTGGAATCTCCATCAATGCACATTCATTTTCTCTCCACCAGTTCCAGGATGTTTGGTGTGTTGTGTACTTCCCGGGTCCCAGCCCAGCAGCCAGGCCATGTTCCTTGGAGGATGACAACCTCATTTGCCTCTGAAATACACAAAGGCTCAGACACCTCTGTTTTTCACAGAACTGGTGAACTTTAGAATCTGTCATTCCTTTACATAGATCTATCTTGACTAGATCCCATCACAGAGGCTAAAAAAAAAAAAAATGTGCATTGAACAAATTAAAAGCAGATCTCACCTAGACAAGTGTATTTTTTTAAAGAAATGTATATTCATTTCAGCAGCAACATTGTCAAAAGGCTGATTGGGAGGGTAGTTCAGCCTCCCCAAACCATGGAATGTATTCCAAAGCCCAATGGGAGGGATTTGGGGATTAGCCCATGCCTTGAGCCGGCTTTACCAATACGCCTTCTTTCTCAAGCCTAATTAAGAGTTGTAAATATATATTTTTCTATGTATGCTCAGAAATGTAGCAAGCTTTCCCTGTCAATGATATTTCTTCGGTTTTCCTAATGGTGTCTTCAAGGCTTTCCATACGAATTTTCTCCTGTGCTGCTGAGACAAAAAGATAGGCACCTCAACTTCTCTTTGAAGGCAGTGTTATTACTACAATCTCCGTGCTGAGCAGTTCAGAACATAAACCATCCTTTTCCACCTAACATACTAATCGTACAATTGAGCTTTTGTGCCACCGGGGCTTAAAAATACATACTAGTAATTCCTGAAGGTCTGTTTGCATCCAAAATCTTTAACTTTAAATTGTTGCAAAATGAGAGAAAGAGACAGAGATGAAGGAGAGACACAGAGGGACGGAGATGAGAAGAAAAGAAGAAAAGGAGGGAAATAAAGAGAACACGTATAACACAGTCATTGGTCTGGAAAGGGGAAGAAGAGTTAGGCCAAAGCCCAGAGAAGAGCAGTGACTTTTCCAATATCTTGAAGTAAGACGATAGAAGACCAGATCCACGTGTCTGGACCTGTCATTCAAAACTGTTTGCCCTCAGATGTGGAGGGTCATGGAAAAGCCTGCATCACTGGAGGTTATCAACTAGCCAAGAGTTTCTGGCCAAATAAGAATTGCCTCCTGAAACTCGGCTGTGCCGGAGATCACCAGTCTGGATGAGTTATGTGGATTCAGTAATAGATATTCACACATATTCTTCAATTTATTGCACATTTTCAGGGTTGCATCACCGAGGACCCCTATGTGGTAATGGTGGGTTGTACATGGGAATGTATGTATATATCCTTATAAATGGGAGATGTTCCCAATTTCTTTCTTCTACCCGACAGAATATAAATCCAAGGCAATGGCCAGGGAATTTGGTATGGAGTGAAAGCCCACGGAATTTGGTCTTGGCTCAGCTACTTATCAACTGTGCAAACACAGGATAATCACTTGACCAGGCTGGACTTTGATATGTTCAAACAAGGTGACTGCTTTGGGCTCTAAATCCCATGTCATCAACCAGCAAGGTCTTCTCGTAGTTCACCCCAACAAGTCCATGGGACTCGTCACGTGTATACTTGAGGTGATGCAACCCACCTTTGCCTTGTGCATGCTTCTAAGACAGGACCACACCCTCAATCCCCCATCCTGGTAATCCTGGCATACCAGGAAGGCTACTTGGATACTCAGCATGCCAAGGCAAAGTGAAAATGTACCAATATGAAAATCACTGCAGAAACATTAAAAATGTATCATTCTCACTGAAGGAAGCTTCCTGGTGTGTCACGGTTTTCTGCACGCCCAGCTAAATCCCATGGAGGGCTGCTGAGCAACGTCAATCTCCAACAGTGTGGCGCTGCTCCCTTACCAACTTGGAGAACAGAGTTAGATACTGAGTCAAGGGGAGGAGAAAATGTACCCAGGGTTTCTGGGCCACATCTTTTTCTGATTCTGACTCCAATCCATTTGGCCACTGAGGAGTGGGTTGGGGGCAACAGTCCCTGTTGGATTTCTTCCTGGGACAAAATTCATGTTGCACAGCCTGGGCTCTAGCTTCCAGAGCCCCGACTCAGGAGGTTAGGATACATGTTCCCAACAGGATTTCTTTGTGATACTAGGCTATTAGAATAAAATGAAATATCTTCACTTTGTTCTTAGAGAACTCAGCTGCTGATCTTGGGAAATATCCCTTCACCAATGAAGGGAAATAACTGAGCTCTTTTTGTACATTTTATGTTCCCTTCTAGCTCTGGCTTTCACCAAGGCGGTTCATGCAGTAACTGAGTTGTGCATAATTTACAACCTGCTATAATTACATTCAGCTATGTTATGCTCCTAAAAAGTGTCTGCTGCCATGCTCAGTGTCCATGTCCAAGGATACTGGTCTCCATTATTAAATATTTCCTGCATTCTAAGCTGGTGTGAGCCCAGGCCACTTTACCTGACACTACATTAGAACACATCACTTGGGAGCCAACTGCTTCTCCAGCACATTGGTTTTTCCCCAGCTTTTCAGTTCTCTCTGGGCTCAGGAGTGATGCCAAGTGTGCAGAATTTCTATGGACAGCTTAGCCTCTGACCTGAGAAATTCGCCAGCTCCGAGTTTCTGATCTTCTGACCCTTGAGTAAAGGGTGGAGGAGTGTGGGTTGCAGAGAATCGTTGGCAGCTAGGAAGGTTTTCTGAAGGTGCCCGAGCTTGAGTGCGCCCTGACCTATCATGACCAAGCACAGGTCACGCATATACAGTGAGGAGGCCTAGCCACGCTCTCTCAGTGTTATTTGTTTTTGTTTCTTGGGAAGTCATGTTTTGCTAAGTCCAAAAGCCTGGGTCCCTGGACATGGTCACACGGGCTACTTTTTTGTGTACACACATGAAGTTTCCAGCAGGAGCAGTGATCTTGTGACTTTTCCTCTCCAAAGTTTGTTGGACAGGGGTGGACTGAATAGGGCTGGGCTCAAATAAGTGATGTCTCACCTCTCCCCTGTATGACCAAGCAGGCCCTTAGTTATTGTACATGGCTTGGATGTTAGGGAAGGAGCTTTCAATGTCAGAACAGAGCTTCCTCTGCATGAAGCTAAGTGGCCTCAAGAGAAATAAACTTATATCTTTGGATTCATTTTCTCCATGGTCTAACTAAGCCAGAGATGGGCTTCTAGCCCATAAACACACATTAGAGATACCAAAATCTTTGGGGATCACCAGTAACTCTGCTTGTACACAGAGATCTTCCCAACAAATATCTGATCACAGGCAGCAGGTATGTCCAACTTTGCAGCAGAGATCTCTGAGCATAATGGAAGGGTTGGTGAAGGGAAAGAGGGCAGATACAATGCCCAAGGATTAGAAACTGCCAATAGAAACCTTTTAGCCAGAGACTGGAGAATTTCCATGAGCTCTAGTGGGTTGAAGCTCTGGATTCAGTGCGACTGAACCTCTGTACATTAGCCATCGTGCCCATGAGTCATAGAACTCCCTCTGGCCATCACCCACAACATCCATCCAGCACACACAATGCAGAAAGTCACTGTAAATTGCAACCAGCATGGTGTTTGAGCTTAAGTTGGTGGTTTCTTCAGCCCCATCCATTTTTCTCTCATTCTCCTTTTCCTAAGATGCTAGCAATATTGTTTTTAAGTGAACAATCTGTGAAATTTTTTAGCTATGTAAATCATGGGGAAGGTTGAACCCTGAAGAGTTCTGCCTACAGCTCCCAATTCTTTTTAAAATGGACCCTTTGGGGATGACTTTGTTATCTCCTGATGGGCCAGCATGTCTTGTCTTGCTAACAAGAGATGACTCAAGTCTATCTTATCCAAGGAGAATGAAACCCTTGGATGTCTGAATGAGTTTCTTGAGCAGGAATCAGGGACCTAATCTGAATTGGAACAGTGAAGACATATGTGTCAATTGATGAAAATTGGCTTCAAATGAGGCTGGTTAGGTTTTAATCTGAAGGGATGTCTCTGAGATCCCATCTCTCCCAAATTCTGTGTCACTTGGATAGTGGTGCAGTGAAATGGATTAGAGCTATGCATACCAGTGTAGACTTCAGGGTAGGATCCAATTCATTTGGCATGAATGCACCATTCCTATCCCTTTTATCTATAATGCTTGACTTTAGCTATGCAAACATAGCCAAATGCAGCCATTTCCCAAGTATGAGGAACAGCATCGATCATTGAAAGTGGTTTCAGAGATCACTTAGTCCAGTCGCTTCTTTTAATGGTGAGGAAATTGACACCTAAGAGGAGAGATGATCTCCCTAAAGTCAGGCAGCTAGTTAATGCCAGGGAAAGCACTAGAAGGCCAATCTCCCGAGTCTGGCATTGTAGGTTTCTTTCTGCTTTGTTTTCTGCCTTCATAGATCAGCTTCCAAAGGAAAAAAAAATTTAAAATTTGATTTTTAATAATTTTAATCAGTTTCTGATTTTTAAAAATCCATGTTTAGGAATTTTTTTTTTAAAAAAATTAGTTCATATTTGTGCTTCTAAAATGGACAAGAATTATCAATTCCAAAATCTCTGTTGAAAAGAACATGCATAAATTTTTGTTGCTGAAATACAACATTTAGATTTTAGTATTCTTCTGTGGTGCTTGTTAATTTTCTACTGTACATATATGTCTTTATCATACAAAGTATAGACACTTTCTAAACTGATCCAGCCCTAGAAGCTTTGAAAAGACTGAGTTGGGGATAGAGGTATCTCAAAATCTGAATTTCACTTTTATTTAAGTGTGATTTTTTTAAATTTAATTTTGCATACGTGAACTGTCCTATTTTTGCTCCAGTTACTTATACAATGTCCTAACTATAAAGGCTTCTTGTGGTATCCCTAGGAAAGAAAAAAGAATTCCAGAAAGCAGAATCTTAACTCTACTCAAAATATTGAGAGATGGCTGTTCAAAGAGATCTGTCCTTTTACTATGAAATGATGTCATGAAGTGACATGATCTTGAGACAAAATATAATGGACAGTTTTAATGCTGCCGGTCTCCTCAAATTGTTGATAATATGCAAGTATTTGGATTAGCTCCTGGCATATCCCTGACACAAATATATCATATCTAATATGGCTTAGCAGGATGAGAATGACAAGGATAGTTTTGCCAAGTATCTCAATTTTAATTCTATTTGAAAGTTGTTGATGTCTGTGAGTCAGAAAATATGCTAATGGTTTTGTTTCTAGATGTATTTGAGTTGGACTAAGACTAGTTTGTTAATTAAACCAGGTGTGTAGTCTGGACTGGTGATGACCGAGTTTTCTTCTTCAACCCAACAATGCACCTCTCTGTATGGGAGAAGCCAATGGACTTGAAGAACCGAGGAGATCTTAACCGGATCATAGAGGACCCACCACATAAGCGCAAGCTGGACGCTTCAGCAAGTAACTAATAGCTGTGATTATTTTCATCTTTTTTTATAACAGTGCCTTTGTTAATTAAATATCCCTATTGAACTTGGAAACCAAAGTACATTTTCTAGGCAATATTGGATTTGAGTCATGTTAGAGGGGGATGTTTTACTATTTTACTAATGTGGTAATTATAGTATTCTGTGCAGAAATATCTGCACTCACGTCCTTTTACATAGTCAGCATACTTCTTTTATTTTTAGAACTGAACTAATAAATGGTTGGTTTGTCAGGCAGAATGAATTTTTGTTTCATCCATGTAGCAGAGGAAGGCTATTCAAGTTGGTTTTTTTTTCCCCACTAAAAATATCTTTTTTTCCCCCATTTAGAATATTTCTAGACATTATCATGATTTATTATTTTATTTTTTTATCTGAAAACTTCTCAGCGACTACTTTAGAACAAATCGGTGTGGCACAATGGAGGTTGTTTGTTGGTGTCTAGACTATGCCTTCTGTTTTGTTTGGATTTGCCTTTGGGGACAGCCTGGGGGTGATTGGGTGGGGGTGGTTGATATAGGGAGGGAAAATTCCCGGTGAGGAAACTCCCTTTATCGGATCACTAACTGGTTAATAATTTATTGTCCCCAAAAGTTGTCTATTGATCCCTGAGGTTAAATGATGGTTTTGACGGCCTATAAAAAATGCACCACAGGGATGAACACTGTCTGGGACTCCTGGGCAGCTCCCTATCCATTGTTCCATACTGCTTCCCATTCACTCAGTTAAATCTGCTTAATTGTAATGAGCAGTTGTTGTTATCATTGCCCTTGTCATTGTGTCTTTGTGTTTAATCAAGTGACTAATTACATTAAGATGCCCACAGGCATAGATGCAGCCAGGGTTCTTTGGTCTCTTTGGTTGTAGAGGAATGGAAAAGTGTGCAGATGAGTTTGGTAGAGATAGGATATGGAGTGTGCATAGCCCTGAAAGCCGCACTATGAAGAGTTCATTTTGAATCAACTCTAATAAATTCTTCATTTACTCTGTGGTGGGAAATCCTTGCTAAGGGAGCACAAGTGTCCATTATAAATAACCCTGCCTACAAAGAAGATACTACAGAATATTTGTACTCAGTTCAAAGCATAGCTACTGTTACTGGTCTAGAAGATAGGATATATCAAACGGGATCCCAACCCCTCAACATTAAAAACCAGTGAAAGGATGCTTTATTTGAGCACTTTTTGTTTCTACAATCTATAATATGAAAAGAAAATGATAGCTAATGAAACTTTATCCATTACAAAGGTATTTGATCTTAGGGGGAATCATCACAAAAGTTTCTTCTCTTTCTCCTCCTCCTTCAACTAGTTCTCCTCCTTCCCCTCTGCCTCTTTTTTCTATGCCTCTACTTGAAATCTGAACAATGATTTTTTTTCTACATCACTACATCCTAACTGCCATATACTACCAATGAGCCCCAGTTTCCTTCTCTGTGAAATGAAGGGGTGGGGAGAAGATGATCTCCCAGGAACTTTCCAGTTCTGAATCCATGATCCTTTGATCCAGAGAATAAAAATGGAATCCACCTGAAATGAGCACAAAAAAAAATGGAATAGTACTGCTGTTTCAAATGAGGAAGATAACCCATGGAGTAGATAGTAAGCACGTGCCTCGAAGTGACTTAGCAAAAAAGTTTCAGGAGAACTTGGCAAAGATTAATGTACACATGCTTGGAAAAAAGCAAAGATTTCTGCTTTGCGGGCATTTTTGGTTTGGTTTGGTTTTCTCCCTGAATCAAGAAGTCTCATTCCAGCTCATAAAACTTCTTATGTTGGAAATGAGAAGAGCAATTCCACCGTATAAAGAACGAAGGTTACAGTTGTCTTGTATTTCCCCATTTTGATCATGGTATCTGTGCTGAAGATGAGTTGGTCCAAAATGTTTTTACTGGCAAGGTGCCAGGCAAGGACTTCATCATTTCCTTAACTTCAGTTGATGGGGTTAATTATCTGTGAGGTTCAGATGAATGAGCTGGGGTGAGGCTGATGACTTTTACGTTGGCAGAAATGATCATGATTGGTATAGACATGGGGAAATCAATGCCATGTTCAAGCCTTGATAAATGTGTTGCAGCATAACTTGACTCATTTCACTTAAATCGTTGGCCTAAGACTAGTGCCATGGTAAGAATGAAGTCTCAGCAAGAAACTTGGGCCCTCCATGGCATTGGCATTTAAGCTGAAGTAAGCACTTTTATGTAACTACTTCAGTCCTCCCCTTGCCTTTGCCCAATGTGAGCCTTACCTTAGATGTGCAAGAGAGAAAGTTGTGTCAGTGATCTCAAAAACATTTTTAAGACATTTGGGTAATTGAAAGCAAAAAGCTGTCGAGGCTATGATTGGACTTGACCTCTTCATCCCCAGGGGGTGCTGGGAGCAATGTATACCTGCTACAAAGAAGTCCAGTGAGGCTCAATAGTAGAGGGAGAGGGAGTTCCCTGAGTGGTTTCCAAGGGAAAGGGGATTCTGGACAGTGGTGGGTTCCCCTGTGGGGAAGGGTGTCTTCAAACAGAGATTCATGGCCATCTTTCGGGGAAGTTTTAGCCATGATTTCTTTGGGACTTTTGCCCTGTAGCAGTTGAGGTCTCTTACAATGCTTTAACTTCTGTTTAGCATGTCTATGCCTCCCACATGCCAGAGTGAGGAGTGGGGGGAACCTCACTTGATCCTTCCATCCCCACTAACTATTGCCCTGTATCTTTTCTGCCCTTTATGACTAAACTGCTCTTGAGAAGGCCGTCTACAAGTAGTGTTTCCACTTCTCTTCCCACTCCCTTCTTAACCCTTACAATCCAGTTTCCAACCTTATCATTTCACCAAAACCGTTCTCTGCAAAGTTACCAATGATCTCTTAGTTGCTAAATCCAGTGGCCTTTTCTTAATCTTGATTCCCTTTGACTTCTCTGCAGCCTTTGACACTCTTGATCACCCTCTCCTCCTTGATATTCTCTTTTCTCTGGGTTAACAGGGCACCCTCTCTCCTGGTTCTCCTTCTCCCTCTCTGACCACTGCTCTGTCTCCTTTGCTAGATCCTCACCCAGAGCATGCCCTCTAACCATAAGTCTCACCCATGGTTCTATGTGGGGCCCTCTTCTGCCTCTATACTACTTCACTTGGTGATCTCCCTAGCTTCCATGGTTTTAATTACCAACTCTATGCTGATGATTCTCAGATCTACTTGTCCTATCCAAACCTCTCCACTGACTTCCAATCTTGCATTTCTGGGTTCCTTTCAGATATCTTGAACTAGATGTCCAGTAAAAAACTTAGATTCCATATGTCCAAACAAGAACTCATAGTCTTATGTCCTCAACCTCTCCCTCCTAACTTTCTTATTACTATATAGAAGACATCAACATTGTACTAGTCCCTCATGATATCAATGGAGGGGATGGGGGGAAAGACAGCCCGAGGCTTGGAAACAGGAGCTGGGATTCGTGTGGTGTAAATAGTTCAAAGAACCAATTTGGGTAGAGCAGAGACTGATCATGTAGGTGAAGCGTGATGAGGCTGGAGATCGCAGATGGGACCAGGTGTTACCAGACTGTTGTGAATTAGGCAGATTCTGGAGAAAGGAAATGAAACATTTTGACTGAATGGAGACAAGACCTTTGTTCTATCCTTCCTACTTTCCACCCATGAGTCACTCCATGCACAAAAGCTATGAATTCACCCTGGACCTACATTCCTTCCAGGTAGAGCTCCCCTTTAACCCTAGGACCTGCCCTCGCTGACCTGCTGTGCTCTCCTGTATGACTTCTGCTATACTTCATGACCCACTGTTTCCATTTCCTACGATGTTTCTAACCCAACAATTTACTTTCCAACACCTCTCACACACAATAAGCCCCTTTGTCCTAAGTGCATCAGTGATGGCTTTTAGTAGTCATGTTTTATATATATACACACACATATATATAGTGTGTATGTGTATATATATATATATATATGTATATATATATATATATGTGTGTATATATGCATTTATACACACATACACATTTATATATGTGTGTATGTGTACACATATATGTATATGCATATGTATACATGCATGTGTATACATGTGTATATATTCATGTGTGTATATGTATATGGATACATGTATGCATAGTTGTGTATATATATGTATTATATGTTCCCCTTTCCATGTGATTATCTTTCCTCCTCCCTCAAAAATGTGACTTATTGTCTTATGTCAAAGTATTAAGAGGAGTAGATTTGTACAGTGTGTTCTCATGTCCAGGGACTCACAGAGCACCAGAGAGGCTTGGGTCAGTACCTGATTTGGAGTCTCGGTCAATTTAACAAAATGCTACAGATAAAAATAAAATTAAGTAGAAGAAGCGGGGACTTATGTGATTAACAGATGGCTCTAAGGCCTTGTTGCGGCCCCCAAACACGCACACAAAACCTAAAACAACCACCTCCATTGCCCCACCCTCTGCTGATTAGTCTTTCCAAGCTCAGCCTGTTAGTCTCCAGGCTTTAGGCACACAATTCTACTCAATCTTCCATTTGTTTCTTTTTTTCCTCTTCAAAGGAGAATGACCTTCATGCATGGAGATGATTCCCACACTGAATAAGGAGAGAGTAAGAAAGCACCTAGCAGCCTTTGATGACTATACTTCATGTGGTCCAATGTATTCTGTTCCTTTGTTTTGAGAAAACTGGCAGATGTGTTTTCTGCAGTACCACAAACCTGAAGAAGGGCCCTAGAATTATGCAAACTTTAAACCAGTGAACTTGAGTTCAATTCCTGGGAAAATTCTAAAATGGAAAATTAAAACAGTGAATGGTGAACATCTAAGTAGGAAGCAATCCAGCCAAAATGGGCTTTGATTTGTTCCTGGAACACAATGAGTGTGCTCAATGCACATCTCCTTTCTCTGTGCCTGTACATCCTCCCCCTCACCCCGATGCCACACCACATACTTTCTCTTCCTGCCTTAGTATCCCTGCCTTCCTGTAACCAAAAGGAAGGAAGTCATTTCTTTTCCTCACAGGTGCAATGCCACCCCCATGCCACTTTGAATTGAATCTGATCTTATTTCTCTTTGTTCCTTTTCTACTTATTCCACATATACTTACATCTGCCCATGTGCCCCCATCATTAGAATGGACACTCTTTATGAGGAGGGATTGTTTCATTATTTTTACTCTTTTTCCACGGCTCCTGACACATAGTAGGAGATATTTAAGAAATATGTGTTAAGAGAAGGGGAAAGGGAAGGGAAAGGAAAAAAAAATAAATTATTAAGCATTTACTACACATTAGGCATTGTGCTAAGGATTTAATCCCTCCAATAACTTTGCCAATAACTTGGCAAAGAGGTACTGTTATATTCCCATTTCACAGTTGAGGAAATTGAGATAGATGGCGGTTAAGCGACTTGCTCAGGGACACAGAACTAGTGAACGTCAGAGGTCTGATTTGAACTCAGGTCTTCTGACTTCAGGCATCATCCAGCTGTCAATTGATTGACCAGTTCTTGATGAAATCATTGTAAGCACTAGTTCAATCACTCAGTCACCAAGGATTTATTAAATGCCTGTTATGTGCCAAGCTCTGGGGATAGAAATGCATAGAATAAAACAATCCTTAATTGCAGTGAGTCTACATTTGAGGTGGGCAATGGGGGTGGGTACAACACATGCATGTAAATATTTATAAAACATAAAGTTTATAAATCTCATTTCTTCTTGGATGCAATCACTAACCTAATAGATGAGGGGAGTACTGTAGATATTGCTTACCAAAATTCTAACAACTTTGCTTAAATTATCTCATACTATTTTCATGGAAAAGATGGAGAGAGAAGGATTAAACAATCATACAGTTAGATGGAATCCAAGCTGCTTGGATGGCCAGACTCAAAGTATAGTTGATAGTAAGTGAATTTAAGTGTGGTAGAAAATCTCCAGATCTCCAGGGGGATATCTCAGGTCCCCATGCTAGACTCTGTGATGTTAAACTATTATTTCTTAAATCAGTGACTTGTATAAGGGCAGAGATGATCTGAACCCAGATGTTTAGATATTTCAAAGCTGAGAGGGATGGCTACCAAACATACTGAATGACAGTCAGAATCCCAAAGGACCCTGACAAGCTAGAGCATGAACATGAATCTAATATATAAAATTCAGTAGGGACACATATAAAATCTTATACTTTTGTAAAAACAAAAAAGTCAGTTATTCAATTTATAAGATGGAAAGACAAATTTAAACAGCAGCTATTCTAAACAAAGACCCGGGATTTCAGTAAACAAGCTCCATGAGTGAGCTTTGTGATATGGCTACCAAAAAACCTAACACGAGAGTGGGCTGCAGAGGCAGAGCTAGATGGTGGAGTAAAGGCAGGGACTCACCTGAGCTGTCCCCCAAACCCCTCCGAATACATTTAAATAATGACTCTAAATAAGTTCTAGAGTGGCAGAACTGACAAAAAGATGGAGTGAATCAATCTTCCACCCCAAGACAACGTAGCAGGTCAGCGGGAAAGGTCTATTGCTCTAGAGTGAGAGAGGAGCACAGTCTAGCACAGGCTAGGTCTCAGAAAAGGCCTTGGGGTGAATGAATCAGTGGCAGCAGTGGTGGTTTCCAGACCTTTCAGCCCACAA
The DNA here is from genome assembly GCF_900497805.2 of Vombatus ursinus. NCBI lineage: Eukaryota > Metazoa > Chordata > Mammalia > Diprotodontia > Vombatidae > Vombatus > Vombatus ursinus. The sequence continues at coordinate 3,637,901 of NW_020954623.1, read as the reverse complement.
ATGGTAAGGGTATTTATTGGACAACAGGTCAGAAGGAAATTTAGAGGGGTCCCTTTGCTGGCACCAGGCTCAGGACTCTGTTGCATTGCCTATGCTTGGATCTGGGTCACAGTCCTGAGTCTTCATCCCAGTGCAAAGTGGAGCACTAGCACAACAGAGCTTGTGGTTGTAGGGGAGCAGGAACTCTGGTCACAGTTCCAGGGTTGAGAAAAGTACTTAAGGTCACTCACAAACGAGTGTGCAGTCTAGAAGAGTAGTAAACACACCTCTCCCTAGATCATACCGCCTTGGAAGAGTCAAAAACTTACAGGTTCCCAGAATTACCTCTGAAAATAGTTGAACTCCCCCAAAATACCAGAAGCTTGGGAGAGTGACCCTCCACTTGGGAAGTAAAGCCCCATTTTAGCATAGAGTTAAAAGACAAGAAATAAGCTGGAAAAATGAGCTAACAAGAGAAAAAAATCTCCAAAAAAAATCCAAAGTCTCAAAGAAAAATATGAATTGTTCTCAGGCCATGGAAAAGCTCAAAAAGGATTTTAAAAATCAAGTAAGAGAGATGGAGGAAAAATTGGGAAGAGAAATGAAGGTGATGAAGGAAAATCATGAAAAAAAAAAGTCAACAGCTTGGTAAAGGAGACACCAAAAATACTGAAGAAAAAAACACCTTAAAAACAGAATAGGCCAAATGATAAAAGAGGCACAAAAATCCAAAGAGATGACTGCCTTGAAAAGCGGAATTGGCCAAATGGAAAAAGATGTACAAAAATTCACTGAAGAGAAGAACTCTTTAAAAAGTAGAATTGGCCAAAGGGGAAAGGAGGTATTAAAGCTCACTGCAGAAAATAAATTGGGCAAATGGAATATAATGACTTTATGAGTTCTCAAGCAACAATCAAACAAAATCAAAGAAATGAAAAAAAGTAAAAGAAAATGTGAAATATCTCATTAGAAAAACAACTGACCTGGAAAATAGATTCAAGAGAGAAAACTTAATAATTATTGGATTACCTGAAAGTCATGATAAAGAAAAAGAGCCTAGACATCATCTTTCAAGAGATTATCAAGGAAAATTGTCCTGATATTCTAGAACCAGAGGGTAAAATAGAAATTAAAAGAATCCACTGATCACCTCCTGAAAGAGATCCCAAAATGAAATTATAGCCAACTTCCAGACATCCCAAATCAAAGAGAAAATACTGCAAGCAGCCAAAAAGAAACAGTTCATATATTGTGGAGCCACAGTCAGAATAACACAAGATTTAGCAGGTTCTATATTAAAGAATCAGAGGGCTTAGAATATGATGTTCCAGAAGGAAAAAAGAGCTAGGATTACAACCAAGAATCACCTACCCAGCCAAACTGAGTATAATCCTCCCGGGGAAAATGGATATTCAATGAAATAGAGGACTTTCAAGCACTCCAGATGAAAGACCAAAGCTGAATAGAAAATTCAACTTTCAAATACAAGACTCAAGAGAAGCATAAAAAGGTAAACAGGAAAGAGAAATCATAAAGGATTTTATAAGGTTAAACTCTTTATATTCCTACATGGGAAAAAGGTATTTTTCACTCCTAAAAGCTTTCTCACTATTAGGGCAGTTAGAAGGAGTATAAATAGACAGAAAGCAGAGGTGTGAGTTGAATGTGATGGTATGATTATCCAAAAAAAAAAATAAATTCAGGGATGACAAAAAATACAATGGGTAAAGGGAAGAGGGAAAGGTGTAGTGGGATAAATTATCTGACATAAAAGAGGCCTACAAGAGATTTTATAGTGGAAGAGAAAATGGAGGAAGTGGAGAGGGGAGCACATGAACCTTACTCTCATTGGAATTGACTCAAAGAGGAAATAATATACACACTCACTTGGGTGTAGAAATCTATCTTTCTGTACAGGAAAGTAGGAAGAGAAGTGAATAAGAGGAAGAGAAGTTGACAGAAGAGAGGGCATTTTGGGGAAGGTAAAAGTTAGAAGCAAAACCCTTTTGAGAATGGACAGGGTAGAAGGAGGGAGAGTATGATAAATAGGTGTAAAACAAGGTGGAGGGAAATACATGGTAGTAATCATTACCGTGAAGAAAATTACAGTCAGTTTTTCTGATATAGACTTCATTTCTGAAACATATAGAAAACTGAGTCAAAATTTATAGAAACAAGAGTCATTCCTCAATTGATAAATGGTCAAATGATATGAATAGGCAGTTTTCAGACAAAGTAATCAAAGCTATCTATAGTTATATGGGAAAAAATTGTCTAAATCACTATTGATGAGAGGAATTCAGATTAAAGCAACTCTGAACTACTACCTCACACCTGTCAGATTGGTTAATATGATAGAAAAGGAAAATGACAAATGCTGGAGGGGATGTGGGAAAATTAAATTGGTGATGTTGTCTGCTGATTCAACCGTTCTGGAGAGCAATTTGGGACTATGCCCAAAGGGCTATAAAGCCAAGCATATCCGTTGATCAAGCAATACCACTACTAGCTCTATATCCAAAAGAGATTAAAAAAAGCAAAAGGACTGTGTCCTAAAAATATTTATAACAGCTTTTTTAGTCGTGGCAAAAAATTGGAAATTGAAGGGATGTCCATCAATTGGGAAATGGCTGAACAAGTTGTTGTATAGGATTGTGATGAAATACCATTGTGCTTTAAGAAACGATGAGCAGGATGCTTTCAGAAAAAACATGGAAAGGCTTATATGAACTGATGCAAAGTAAAATGAACAGAACCAGTAGAAAAATGTACACAGCAACAGCAAAATTGTATGATGACCTACTATGAATAACAGCTATTTTCAGCAATACAATGATCTAAGGAAGTTGTGTAGGACTTCTAATGAAAGGTGCTGTCCATCTCCAGAGAAAGAACTTGTAGAGCCTGAATGCAGATCAAAGATACTTTTTATTTACTTTATTTTTCTTTTTTTGTCCATTTTCTTTCACAGAATGACTTACATGGAACTATGTTTTGCATGATACATGTATAACCTGTGTCACATTGCTTGCCTTCTCAATAAGGGGGGAGGGGAGAGGAGAGAATTTAGAACTCAAAATTTGAAAAAATGTTAAAATTATTTTACATGTAATTGGGAAAAATAAAATATTAAATAAATTTTTTAAAAAATTGGAAGGGTGTGGCTTCCAGGAATAAACATGTGATAATCCCTCTGATTTTTTCCCTCATCGGAACTTCACAGGAGTGTTTTGGCCAGTTTTGACACCACAGTGTAAGGGCCTGGACATGCTGAAAAATGCCCAGAAGTGGACAACTTGGATGGTATAGAGTTTTAAATTCATACCATGTAAGAATGGTTGAAGGAAATAGGAATGCTCTTCCCGGGGAAGCGAAAATTTAGGGAAGAACAAGATAGTTACCTTCAAATATCTGAAATATTGTCACATGGAAGAAGGAGTGCTTCTGACTGGCCCCAGAGGACAGGGCCAAGAGTAATAGATGGAAGTGACAAAGGGGCCGATGTCAACTTGATTTTAAGAAGATCTTCCTCTAAATAAGAGCTGGGCCCAGTGGAATTGGCTGCCTCCGAGAGTACTGGGCTCCAATCCTGAGCAATGTTAGAATGGATGGCAGCCTGTTGGCTATGTTGTAGTGGGGATTCATTTAGGGTATAGATTTTACCAGAGGGCCACAAAGATCCCTTCAAACCCTCTTGTTCTATGATTCTGTGGTACTGGAATATGCCCCTGGGTCGATATTCAAGCTTTTTCCAGCTTCATTCTCCTGTGTTGTTTTAGTCTCTGAGACACCAAAGTTATCTCTATACACCAATTAGGCACTATGCTAGGAAATAAATGAGTGGCAGTCTGGTTGACTGCCCATTGGGTAGTTGGTGCCAAAGGATGCATACCTGGCATGTGCACTTCTCCTCTGATTATGGAGAAAGAGAACATGTAGGAACATTGTCTGAACCTGGTTAGGCCTTAAAGAATTGAGGGCAGTCTAAAGAAGCATTGAGTAATTGTCTCTGCACACAGGAGGTGTGGATTGTTTGGCATTGACTGCCATCGATCCTGAAAAAAGTATTCTGGCTCTGTCCAGATTATCTTCGGTGATGCTGTTAAGCATGTACACAATGATCACCTCTCATCTGTCTCCCTTTCATACTGAAGGGCTCTGTGCTCAGGAGCGCGAGGTCCGGAGGAGAGGGGCTGGCCTGAAAGGGAGCAGCCCATTCATTGAGATTCTGAGCGAGCCTGTGTGGGGAGTTGTCAAGTTCTATCCAAGATAAAGGTGTGACGGGCTTCACCGTGGCGGAAATCAATGTCGTTTCCATAAACTTCACATTCATTATGGAGAGAAGCCTCACGTTCGAGCTTCCTCTGGGACATCAGACGAGAAAAATGAGAGACACAATGAGCCATGTTTGGGCTCTAGGTTGGAAGGTGATTTAGCAAGTGCTGCAATCATTTCCCCTCTGCCCCCCACCTTGTGATATATTTAATGAGAAAGCAGCTTTCCATCCATGCTGGGGGAGGAGAGAGCAGGCAAATGGAAAAGCGCTTCTTATGGCAGCTAACACGTTGGCATCACCCAGGCTGTCAGGACAGAAATAACAGCACTACTAGAATATCTCCACTTGGCCTCTTTTCTCACACTGGGAGACGAATATCAAACATGGAAAGCACACTATTCCCTCCCTTTCCCTGAAGCTCATTAAACATTTACAGCGCCTGCCTCTTCACCATGGAAAGAAGGGTGCTGTGTTTGCTGGGCCAATTCTACTTTCTGAAGGAAATAGGCTTTATGGAGTAACAAGTGTGCTGTTAATCAGCAGCGGCAAGCCATCTATTTCTCCATTCCAGGGGTTGGGAAAGTAGAGCAGAGGAAGGGGACTGAGAACGACCTAGCTGTTGCCCCTCAAGGCGGTGGCAGAGAAGAGGAAGTGAGAGAGGACCAGAGCACCGCCATTCTCAGCAGAAACGTCAGCCCTGCCAGGCTCAGCTCACTCTGGCATCCAGGCAAGCCGGCCTTCGGTCCTGATCGAACCGTCGGACGGTCGTTCCTCTCCAGGACGTCAGCCTGAAACTAAGACCAATCACGCCTCTGGAGATGTATCCTGCCGGGGGAGCAAAGCTCATGGCCCTGCCTACCAGCCTCTGTGAATGGCTTTAAGAGGATAGTTAGGAGGAACTCTGGGGGTCCACGCTGCCCGGTGGTGAAATCAGAGATGTGTAATCAGGCAATCAGGTTCCTATTGTACAGGAGAGGGAGAGAGAAAGAGAGGGAGGGAGGGAGGGAGGGGGAGAGAGAGAGAGGGAGGGAGG